>NW_024343578.1:3611071-3788571 GCF_902729225.1 Pteropus medius
CAGTGTCTAGTGGTGCTGTAGAAACCATAGATACAGCCAGGGGCTTCCCTAAGCCACTGCAGAGCCGGGCCAGGGGGCCACTAGGCAGGCCCTAATTAAGTCTTTTTTAAAATATTTATTTTAGAATCATGTCTTTCTGTATATTAACTTAGAAAATATCAGTAATATTTAGGATATAAGGTTTGAGGTCAGCCATCTTCTAAAAAAAAAAAGTCCTAACTTGAGAAAGTACAGGTTAACTATACACCTTTTTTTTTTTTTCCCCACTCTAAGTTTTAGGAACTGTAGTGATATGGCTTAGAAAGTATAATGGCCTAATGGATTAGCAAAATGTAGAGTTCATGTGGAAAAGAATTTTTGTTTTATTGGGGGGAACCTGTAGGTTTAAAATAGTACGTCAGCCAACTGATTGAAAAGGCCTTGAATTGCTTTATTTTTGAACCCACCCTCCTCTTCCTATGAGGAAGAATTGAGAGGGGACGCTTCTTTGTGTAAAATCTCCAAATTGGTGTTGTTGACTTTTGAGCTTGAACATTTTCAGACCTGATTAAAACTTGGTTTAATTTCTGTATCAAAAGAGGTTTAACTGGTAACTGGTCTTATAACATGTATGTATCATATGTTTGTTCATCTAAAGCTTTTTAATCCAAATAAAAAGTTTGCAAAGTGATTTGGCTTAACCAGTTTGGTGGTTCTGTTAAAGCTTGTGTCAGATGTTAGTTTCAAGCAAGTTTAACTCCTGCAAGCTTTGATCTTATGCTGACATGGAAGCAGCTACCAATTTAGGGGAAGAGATCTCAGGTGGAAGCAAGTGTCCAGACACTGGTTCAGGGCTCACTGCATTAACACAGAAGCTGAATGTGTAGTAGTCACACTGCAACCTAATGTGCCCCACACCAAGCCTCTGAGGCTGGCCGTCAAGGAATTCCTAACATATCCTCAGCACAGGCAGAAATGCAGCTTGAAGTTAAAACCAAAGAGAGTTACCGTTGGCAGAAGGTAAGGAAAGCATGTCCTGGATCATAAAGCAGTGTGTAACCCATTTCAAACAGCTGTCTGTGGCCAGAAGAGATAGTGGCTCAGGTATGTCTTTAATATGTTTGTAATCTCTTAAAATATGACATTTTTAATAGAAAGTATTAATAAAATCAACCATTTTCCTCTAATATCACTGCACATCTCTGGGGTTCTGTCATCCTAAGAGTTTAGGGCTGTACTACCATCTATGCTCATGAGCATATTTTGAATGATCACTGATGTATAGTTAAAACATTCCAGCTGAACACTAAGAGCAAACAAATACTAAGTGTTACTCTGTTCCTTTTTGGTTTGGAAGTGTGCTAGGTCAGCTGAACAAAAGTTCAGAACTGAACAAACAGACTAATTCTATCTCCAACTTGTACATGAATATAGCCAGAAATTCCAAATGTAATACATGTATGTGAAGACTGAAAACATACTGCTCTACTAGGAAATTGCTTTGGAAAACATCATGGTCCAAGTGTATATTTTTTTGAAGAGAGGTAACTCTGTAAAAAAAATGAAACTTAGAAAAAGATTGATGTGATTAAATTACATAGTTAGATTTGGACACAAATTCCAAAATAGGACTGCTAGATGAACAAAGTTACCATGTGCCTAACTTAGGGACTTACCCTATCAATTGAGATTATAAAGCACTAGAGTGGAAGTAGATTTCTAGTGACAAATGCTAATTAGGTTTTCATCATTCTGGTATTGTGGTTTTTAAAATTTGGGTTATTAAATTTTTGCCTCATAGTTGACACTAGGGGGCACTCAGATCTGTAATCAGCATATAAGAGCATTCATTGCTCTTTAAATTATTCAAATTCCCTTAAATAGTTTCAGTGACTGATAGGGTAGTCATAATACGTAGGAGGGTTTAAAAAAAATTTGAGGCAAAAATGTAACTAGGAGAGCTAAAAAAAATTTTTTTGAGGCAAAGTTACAAAGTTTGCACCTTAGGTAACAAAGATTAGTTTTTAACTCTAGCATCCAAACTAATGTGCTCTGAAAGTATTTTCAATTTATATAAAATTTTTTTTTTTAAGAAGAAGAAAACTCTTGGGAAGGTCAACACAAATTTTAGGCTAGTGATTCTCTCTGGGGTGGAGGCAGGAGGGTGGGCAAGGGAAGGAACCCATAGCAGACACAAAAATTAGCTGATGGTTTTATTAGCATTTATAACTATTCTTTTTAAAAGGTGTATATTGGGTGTATATAGAGAATATGTAATATTACATATTCTCTATATCAAATATTAAACTCTAAAATGGGGTGGAGGAACTTATGTTATGACATAAGGCCACATAATAGAATCATACCACAATTTTAATTTCTTAAGCAGCAGTCTAATCACTAAAATGTCTATGAGGTTTGGTTCACCAGGAATTCTTTAGGTGACACAAGTACACATGAACCACTTTCCTATCCTTGGTGCTGCTGGTCACACTCAAACCATCTCTGAGCAGTGACTCTTGAGCTTGCTATACATAGTACTTTTAATGAGATGTGAGTAGTTAGTGGCTCTTCATTTATACTGAATTATTTCTAACATAAATGGATTTAGAAAAAAATCCCTAGAAAAATTTAGGAAGGGGTATGTTTGTGACAGAGATCAATAACTTGATAACCTGTGGCATTAAAGCATCTGCTTCATAAAAATAGAAACTTTTGAAATTTAGTCTTAATATGTAGATATTTTCTTGTTTGAAAAGATGTTAAATATGGTTATCCAAGCATGGGAAGATGTCTTTGTTTTTTAATATCAACTGTCCCAAACTTTTTCTGGGGCAAATTGCAAAATCTCTGCCAATAGACTGAGCCTCTGATTTAGCTGAAGTGTGATTGCTTTGCACTGTGAAGTTTCACTTTCTTAGGGAAAGAGCTTCAGCAGCGAGGTGAAAGCAATGTCTTTCTCACAGAGGGGTGTAAAACCTGTTACTCCCCTATTCCTTGTATACTAGTGGAGCCAGGCAAAGGAAGGGGTTATTTCTGTTCATAAGAGCACTTGATGTGAGTAATATGTTGTCAGTTAGAAATTCCCATCACCCTAGCAAAATGTTTACAAAGTGGCAGCTGGCAGGAATATAATCTGCATAATTATCCTGATTACAATAATCTTGTATCAAACAGAACTTTTACTTAAATCTTATTTTTATGTCCATGATTAAATATGAATTCCGCAAAAAAGTAAATAAAGTTACCATTTGTTGCCTAAAACAAAGGAAATCACAAACAATTCAGACTGCACTTGAAAA
This sequence comes from Pteropus medius, assembly GCF_902729225.1. NCBI lineage: Eukaryota > Metazoa > Chordata > Mammalia > Chiroptera > Pteropodidae > Pteropus > Pteropus medius. The sequence goes on from NW_024343578.1 coordinate 3,614,353, forward strand.
GCACTGTGATCCTTGACTTGTTTGGGAAATATTTCATGAAATACTTTCAATGGGTAGGTGTGTTAGGAGTAAATAATTTTCCCACATGTGCTGTTCCACAGTGACTTGGGAAGTACTCAAGCAGAGACAGGAAAACTAAAAATTTTTTGTAAAGGCTGTGTAAGATATCTGAAAGGTACATTTTTAAAGGAGTTGAAATCAGTAGTAAAATTTCATATTCACTTTGTTGACTGCTGAAGTTCAATCTGATGCATCTTCCAGCCTTCTCTGATATTGTCTTTCTGACGCTTTTCTACGGTAGACATCATCTGTATCAAACAAAAGTTTTACTTAGATTTTTAAGAAACTGAGGAATTAAAAATACCCAGATCTGAGTATTTAACCAGTAGTCTAGGTCTGTCACCTACTTCTGAATCTCAATGTTTAACTCAATGCCAAACTTAATTTAAAACAAAATGAGTTAAATGAGGACTATGTTAATGGCATTCTGCACTTTAATAGCAAGATGAGAGTCTTGCAAAAATAGGATCATGTCCTAGCATATCTCTTAACGTTTTAAGCCTTCTCTCACTTCCTTATCCCCCACAATTTCTATTCTCTCTGAAATCATCCATCTTAATTGAAACCTGGCCCCTTCAAAGGCCTTTCCTAACCTGCAGCTCTCTGTTGCTCCCTCTCCCATGCCTGGGAACTCAGAGTGGGGTGGTGAGGTCAGTTTCCTTGTTCTCGGCTGCTGCTTTTCCAGCCTACTGATTCTCCACCCTCTTTATTTGGGGCTTATGCTATTTGCCACTATCTTCTCTGCACTGGCCCCTGCTCTCCACTCCTCTTCAATCACTAAAAACAGTATCTAGCTCAGGCTCCTTGATCCTGTTCTATGCCATCTTCCCAGACTGTAATACCACCACCCTCCACAGGAATGAAGTGCCAGCCACTTTCACCTCTGCCTTCTCCAGACTTCTGCTACCCATTGGCAGTATTCTTCTAGAGTAATAATGCATTCATTCTGCCCAGACCACAGCCCTTACTACCTTTCTAGCCCTTCTGTCCTTGGACCTTTAGCAACTTCTTCCACAGGCCCTTGACCCCTCAGTCCCCTCTTGTTCTCTTTTCCTGCCCAAACCAGCTGAAATTCAGTCTCATTGATATCAACTTCTTGACATACCTTCAAAGTCCAACTACAGATTAATCCAACGTATTTCTGTTTCCATGCCTCAGTGTTTGCTTTGCACTGTGGTGGCAAACTGATGCATCTAACTGGGTCCACTATGATGCCTGACAATCCTACTTCCTCAGCCATGACCCTGACCTTTCTTCACCCCCAAATGGCTATGAACTCTTTCTTCACAGAGAAAAACCATCAGTAAAGAACTCTCCCAGCTAACTTTCAAGAGCTACTTCTACTGTCCTGCTCTGATCCCATCCTCTCCCACCTTACCTTCTCAAGGGCCAAGGTACCTCCAGCCTCTCTCCACCCTCTCTCTCCTGATCAGACTTACATATCTTCAAGTCTCTCCTGGTGGGGGAAAAGGGGTTTACCTCTCATTCGCATAGTCAAACTTTCTGAACCTCCTGTCTTCTGTGATAAACTTTCCTGGTTTCTCTCCTTGCCTCTCCGGCCACTTTCAGTCACCCTTAAAATGTTAGGGTTTGACTCTATCATAATCTGTGAATGACCTACAATACCAGATCTATGGCCCAGATTTGCCTCCTGGGCTTTAGCTCTCCACCTCAGCACATCTAAAACAGAGCCCGGGATTGTCCTACCCATGTTCCCCCTGCCCCAACTGTCCTACCAGAAACCTCCACGCCTCATCTCCTGAGTCCACACAAGCTCTGTCAGGGGTGTCTCTCAACTCCACCTACTCTTGGCATCCCTTCTGATCCACCCTGGACCAGGCTACCATCTCAAACCTGAACAACCACACAGCCTAAGTGTTCCTGCTAATCTCTCCACAAGAAGCCATTGTGTTAATCCACTGCCACTTAAAGACCTACAATCTTTTGGGATACATTCTTGGTTCTCCAGTCCCTCAAACAGCACTTTCACACCAAGGTCCCTATGTGTGCTCTTACCCCTGGCATTAGACACTTTCAATGCCACAAACGTTACCCTCATCTGACTGACAGCTACTCAATCTTCAGGTCCTACCTGACATGGTAACTCCTCCTGGAAGCCTTCCCTGCACCATCTAGTCCTGCACCCAAGACTCCTATGTTCCCCTCACAGCACTCATCACAACAGTAACTGTCTTTATGATCTGTCTCTCCCATTAGAGCTCTTCTGGGATGGGGGACCTTCTGCCATATTCATTATATCCTCTCTCATCAGTGCTCATTGAATATTTATGAATGGATGAACAGAAAGGCTAAATATCTTCAGAAAGCATTAAGGTAACATTTTTCTCTGTTTTTTTTTTTTTAAGGAAGGTCGGTAGTTCATCAGTGATACAGTTTCTGGAAAGAGAAAAAGCAGAAAAGATCTAGGGGTTCAGAAAGATGGAAAAGATGAACTAGCCTGTCCAGAGCTAGTGCTCAACAAAGCAATGCCAGGCATTCTTTTCACAGAGCTGGGCCCTAGTGCCAATGACTCTGCCTGTAAAGACAGTGGTAATTAGCTAAGCTGGGCAGACCAGGTCCTTCCAGGGTGTGGACTGAAGAGTCCAGAGGACTGGCCAGTTAATAAGAGTTTCCATGAATCCTCAAGATCCCACCCCCTTCTACTGTGCAGTGAGCAAGTCTGTTCCTTAGGCCAAATGACACCAACAGGCTTTGAAAGGAAAGCGTCCTGAGTAGAGTCACGTGCCCTGACCTCAGCGCATAGAAAGGGTTTCAAGGCTGGACGCCAAAGTGCCTTTGTTGTCCCACTTACAAGAGAGCCACGACAGGTCTCGACGGTCCAGTGAACAGAACCGTACTTGCCCTTCGGACCAGAGTAAAAGCAGTTCAGCGCTCTGAGTGGAACGAGCGGTCTGCAACCTAGGAATATCTCCCAGGAAAATCCCCCATACCTCCTCCTGCCTTCCTGAAATGAAAAAGGAGGCTGCTGCATCCCCACTTACAGAAGGTCTCCTGGCCCACGCGTACTTTAATCATGATCCACTCCATCATTCCTCCCAGGACAAAAAAGAAGGGCAGAAACCTGTAGACGCCGAGTCGCTGCTTCCCCGGCACCTGCTGCAGTACCCACCTCACCTGGGCCCTGGAAAACATGCCCTACCGAGGTCGCGGAGAGGGGTACGACGGAATCAAGAGCGACGAGAGCTGCGCCAGGCCCTGGACTGAAGCGCATTTAAGTCAAGGCTGTCTTGCCAGCCCTGGCAGAGTTCCGGGGTCTGGTCGCCAAACAACCCAAGCCCTGCACCACCTCCAGAAGGGTGCGGATCTTCAGGAGCCTAGGCCAAGCTCCGGGCCGAGAACCTGGTGCGGCTCCACCAATCAGAGCACGGTGGAGCGCGGGAAGTCGCCAATAGAATGAGACTGAGCACGCGTGCTCCGTGAGGCCGAGCCCGGCCTGAGGGAGCCTCCCGACGCAGGCGCCTCGGTGCTGGAGGCGGGGCGGCAGAGGGGGCGGAACCTCCCACGTGGCGTCGGCCTGGCCCCGTTCCCGGTTCCCCGCCCCCCGCCCCGTAAAGCTAGCGCTGGAGTTGGTGACCGTACTCTGCCACCGCCATCTTTTTTCTTAAAGTCCTGATAGAAGTGATGACCCTCTCTGATGGATTAAACGTGTACTGCACCATAATCTAAAATGCAATTACGCAACGTCTTGTATTTATTTCGGAGTCGTAACTGGTAACTAGACTTCTAAAATTAGCAATTTGATAAGCATTGTTGAAAGCTGAATTTTATCATTATCACAAAAGTCTAGGTAAGAGTCTTGTGACAACCCTAAAATTAATAAAAGCTATCCTGTATTGGGCACTTACCGTTAGACAGGGACTTGTAGGTGCTTTTTAAGCATCATCTTATTCCCAATCACAGAAGAGCAGACTGGTTCAAGAGCATGGGCTTTGTCAAAGCACATTCCCTTAGTTGGTCTGTGCCTCAGTTCCCTACACAAAATGGGGACCTTCTATTCTGATGCTGTTAGGATTTAGCTAATACAAAACAAGCACTTAACACAATACCTGATCAATTAACATTAGCTATGTGATGATGATGACTTATTGAGCCCTAGCTCTTTGTGTATTCTGAAGCCTACTGAATGAACCTTGCCTCTATTTTCATCATCTTTCATAGATGGAGAACTGAGAAGTTAAGAGATGAAGCCAAGTTGAAGCAAAGCTCTGACTTCAGAGCTTTTACTCTCAATGAGTTGCTGTGATTGTTGAAGTTGTCTGTAAGGGGCTATCGATTCATTAATTAAAGCTTAAAAAAAACCTGGGGAGTATCTTTAAGGAAGACAGCTATTAGACAATTCAAGAAAATCAAATGAAAACTAAGAACCAATATAAATCTGGTGATGTGGACACACAATCTACAAAAACAGGCTGGAAAAGAGAGTGCAAGCAAGACTCATGGAAAAGGGTCATAGAGTCTGTGGCTGAACAGCCAGGCAGCAGCTGCTGCCTGCGTAACCTGCCTTCTAGGGCCAACCCCACCCACCACACACACATCTGCTTAGTGCTCACTCCTATTTCTCTTGGTGACTCCGGGGGCCAAGTACATCAGAGGACCCAGCTCCCTCCCAGAAGAGACTTACATGTGGCCAGTTCCCCCAGTGCCCACCTAGCTCACTGGGGCCCACAGGAGAGCACAGTCACCCACCCACGGGCCCACCCTTAGGCCTCCCATCCTGCACCAGTACCTGGCCCAGAGATGTCACACTGTAGGACTTCAGCCAAGGTATAGTGGATATTTGAATGTACACACGCTCTTAGGAAACAGCGTCCGAATGGCCAGCTCCCCACCAACAGGACCACCCGGGCTGGGTCAGCCTCCTCAGGGCCCAGTACAGGAAATGGTACGTATGGCGGTCTTCAGAAAACGGATCTGAGTAGAAGTAACGAGGATGGAGAGTGGTTGCAATCAGGAAAGAGGAATTTCGTTGGAAAGGCTAGCGACGTTGCTAGAAGACACCAAGGCATCTCAAGAGAGTGCCCGCGCGGGGAAGCTAGGAGTGGGGCAGATAAATGCAGCCATTTACTGAGGTCAGAATAGGCAGAGCAGTGACCCCTGGCCCACCACCCTAGAGCGCAAGGCCGGCCCAGTCGTCCCCCTCTGAGTTAAAACGGGTCACCTGGGTGAGGTACAGAGTGGGAGAGAGAAGTGGCTGCTTCAGAGGACGTTGGTTGCGCTGCAGGTCTCATCTAGCGTGGGGCTTGCACCGACCCGGGAGCGCGCGGTAAGGGTTCTTTATTCACTAAAGGAGTGAAACTGCCCAGCCTCTGGTCTGCGGGCATAGCCAGTCCGAGGCCGGAGGCCGGGAACAGGACCCCTGCAGCGGGACTTGGGGGGAGGGACGGAGGAGCCGAGGTCAGGAGGACGAGGGGTGAAGGAAGGTTAGGAAGGACCTGAGGGCGGAGATAGAGAAAAAAGACCGGGGCCGGGGTAGACCCGCCGTGCTCTGGCCCTCTCTTCTCCGCACCCCGACCGTCCGGAGCCTCTCAGGGACGGCTGTTCTTAGGCCCTCCGACCTCCTGGGAAGACAGAAGCAACTGCCATCGCTTCGGTGGCGACCGAAGGGGGCGCAGAGTCCTTCTCAGCCGCTCGGGAGACTCGGGGGAGGGGGCCAGGGAGGCCGCCGCGCCCCGCCCCGTCCCAGGACCTCCCGCCCCCCCCGGGCCGAGGGACGCGCCCATTGGCTGGCCGGGCTCCGCGAGCTTCTCCCATTGGCTGGCTGCGGTGAGGGGCATGCGGCCACCGTGGCGGGCTCGCAGTCGGAGGGCGGTGGACGGACAGATGGGCCGAGGGCTGCATGGGCTGCAAGCAGCGGGCATGGCGGGTGCGGGGTTGCGAGTGGCCGCTCGGCTCTGGCTGCCTTGCCGAGGCCACGGCAGGCCGCGAGCCGCCTCGTCTTCGCCTTCCTGCCCTGGCTGCGGGCCCCCGGGTCCCGGCTCCCACTGCCCCGGCGCTCCGCGCTCTGCACCCACCCCCGCGCCCGCAAGCGGTGCCGACCTCAGTGCGTACCTGTGGGCTCGTTACCAGGACATGCGGAGACTAGTGCACGGTGGGTGAGCCGTTTGGGACAGGCGCCAGGGGGTGGGCGGTCCCGCGCGGCTGCAGACGCGCGCCCCAGCGGCCGACAGACGGACCGAGCTCCAGGGCACCGCCCCCGAGCCGTCGAGGCGCCGCTCTTCGGGGGAAGCGCCCAGGTCGGGGTCGCCGAGGCTCCGAAGGCCGTGCGGCTCTTCAGGAGAGGCTCCAGCGGGTCGTCCTGGGGCATCTGGGGACGCCCGGAGGTGGGCAAGCGGGAAGATTGTTCTCCGGCTCCGTCTGCAGGACCTCGGGGTTCCTGAAGCGAGTGCCTGAATGCAGGGCACCGGCCGTCTTCCCCCCGCCCCCCGATCCCGTCTGCCTGGAGGCCGCGGCGGAAGCACTCTTAACCCCTTGTTCTCCTAGGAGCCCTAGCTGGGGCCGCCATACCGGAGACAAAGCCAGCCGGCGGCGCTGGCCTAAGCGGACTCCTAGGGACTGGCCGACCTCAGCGGACACCGACTAGACTTTCACACACCTTTAGATTATGCCCTGGAGGCCCGGAGCACTCAGCCCAAAAGGGGAAGGCAATGGTTGGAGAAACGAGACCAAGTCGCCCCAGTCTCTTGGAATCCAGAAGGGTTGCTGCATTCCTGGCCAGGCCACTAAACCCCCTTTAGCCTTCTATCTCCCTCTGCAAAATGGACTGAGAAAGCCTGAAGCCCCCTCCCAGGGTGGAGCTGGCTGGGGCGCCCTGCTGAGGCCAGAGAGCTGAGAGTGCTGATATTTGTTCAGGTGTCCCCTGGGGCCCTGCCTCTGCTGCAGACAGATGTGGTTTGAGTCTTGGCCCTATCACTGACCAGCTGGGTGGCGCCCAGCAATCCTCCCTCTCAGATCATCAGTGTCTTAGGGCGTAAAACTCCCTAAGTTTTACAGGGGCCTCTGTCACAGGGTTTTGATGATGACTTGGAAAGAAGGGGCAGGGGAACTTTCAGAGGAGTGCCCAGGGGTGACAGGATTTTCATTGTCTGGTAAGACAGAGTGGCCTGTCTGGAAGATTCCACCCAATTGAATGGTGGATACCACTCCAGCTGTGTGGAGACCTGGGAGTGGTGGGTGAACCGGACTCACCTCTTGAGAAGCTGAAGGCAGAATAGTTAAGATCCCTGAGGAATGATGGTTGTAAAGCCCATGGGCTTCTATTGGGGCGCCACCCCCCACCCTCAGTGAAGGGAGCAAGCCTAGGATGCTATTTAAGGTGTCTTTGCTCTGGGCCTGGAGAAGACCTTCTGCAGAGCAACGTGAGAACCCTACCTCATAGGCGTGGGGGGAAGGACATAGGGCGGTCTCTTGGGCTTTGTCTTTCAGGGCCCATGTGGATTTTCAAATCTTCACAGAGACCCTTAAACTCCTCTTGATGTGAGAGGGGCAAAGTCATTTTCAAGATGCCAGGGTGAGTGCTAGGATGAGCCAGGCTTGAACCCCTGGATCCTAACTCTTCTCTTCTTACTGAGTTTCCTAGGAAAAATTCTTGGCATTAGGGTGTATGTTGGGCATAATATTTTGCCAGGGAGCCAGGCGCCTAGGCCAGCTCTTCTTCCCCTGACACCCATGCTTCAGCATGGTAACATCGGAAGGCTAAGCTGAGGGCCAGAGTGATTAAGGCAGGTGGGGTGACCAAATGCAAATCTCAACTCCATTGCCCACTGCTGGGTGGTTTGGAAAAAGTGACTTTACCTCCCTGAGCCCCACTTTCTTTCTCTGGAGGAAAGAGAATTAACTGCAACCACCTCACAAGATTGGAGTGAGCACTGAACAAGATGAGCTCCTAAGGCATCCAGCAAGTGTACCCAGCAGGAAGGGTGACACTCACAAATCAGTCTCATGGCTGCTATGGGGAGGGGTTGGCCTTGGAACCTGGATCCCTGAGCAGGCATGGGAACTAGAGGCAGAGGAGAAAGGAGGGTGAGGCCTAGGCAGCGAGACCAGTGAACATAGGCGGCCAGTCTGGGTGAGGGGCATATCTTCCTCACTGGCGCCATGTACCACAACAGCCCTATGGAAGGGATCAGGACCTCATGGCTCCAGAGTTATGATTTTTTCAGTCCAGAAATCGGGTCAGGAGGCCAGGCTCTGTGGGCTGCTTCCTCATCCTGCTTTGTTCCGGGGAGGATTGTCCATCCGTGGGAACATCTTCAAGGGCGGAGGTGATAGATTGGACTTGGCCGGAACTCTGTGCCAGCAAGAGACTACACCACCAAGCAGACCCCTCCACTCCTGGGGGCTACTGAACATTGTACCAAGAGTCACAGTTGGTACCCAGAAACTCAGGACCATGGGGAGGGGAAGGCCCAGGATCCTATTGACACCAGATGAGGGAATCTCAGAAGCAGCTTCCTGGAAGACTGAAATAGCTGTTTCTCACATGCATTCAAGTGAGAAGTGTTCTGTCTGCACCCACGAGTCATCATCAAAGCAGCTGCTCTGTGCCAGGCCTAGGTTGGCCTGGGGCAGCCAGAGGAACCAACCGTACCTGTTCCCCCACCTACATCTTGAACTTGGATCCAAAGAAAAGGGGGTAGGGGCAGAGCCTATGTTCTAAACGGGCCTTCAAGGCAAATGCTTGCAGCATGGGGGCTCATGGCCAGGGCTTCTGCTTCAGGGATCATGACTGCTTTGTGGCTGAGACGGGAATTCCCTAGAGGCTTGGGCTGTTTGCTTGAACTTCAGCCACAGGCCAGAGGTCTTAGAAAAGGAGCTCCTGCAAGGTGGTGCCCTATGCAACTAGTCCTGTCTGCTCCCCTCTCTACCTGAAATCCCTGCTCCTCAGGCAATACAGGGAATCCAGAACAGGGAGGTGACAGGCTCCAAAGGTGCATTTAATCGTACATTTGCCACAGGTGCAGAGTGGGAATACTGCACAGAGGACATTCCATATGACCCTTTTAGTAATTCTTTAGATTGGCACAATTTTTATTTCCTCTTTAGAAACAAGGAAACTGAGGCCCAAAAGGTGAGGTGACTTTCCTGAAGTCACAGCCATGAGAAGGAGGAATTGATCTGGTCTCTGACTTTAAAGCCCATGCCCTTTCCCCATCCACCTCCCCTACTGTACAGATGGGGGGAAACTGAGGCAGATAAGCCTGGGACCCCAGAGCCTACTCTGCGTGGTGTCCCACTGAGCCCCTCTGGAGTAGCCAGAGCCTTAGGGTAACTATGACCACATCCTCAGAGGAGAGGTAATAGCCCAGAACCTAACATCACACGTCTGCCTGTCGTAATTAGCAATGTTCCCTGGCTAGAGGCAGCAAATGTTATTAAGTGAGCTGGCAGGCAACTGCAATCCAATTAAAGAGGCCTTGCTGTGAAGGCTACAGTAGGTGCTCAGTGCTAGGAGCCTGAGCAGTAGAGGGGATACTCAATACCCCGCACCGTGATAACGTTCCTAAGACCTAACCCCAGCTTCGGGCAAGGTGGAAAAGATTGGCACATAGCCTATGTTTGATAGGGCTTATGCGAGCCTGGAGGATGCTTGGGCTTGGTGCACCTCATGGGCTACAGGTGATGCTGTAACCCAGGACCCACAGGTAGGAGCTCCAGCCATGAGTTTGGCCCATTGCCAGCTCTGCCTTACCCTAACCATGTGACCGAGGGCACATGACTTCTCTCTGAGCCTCAGTTTGATTATCTGCAGCATTGGGCTAAGACTGCACATCCTGGGGTGCTCTGTGAGCTCAGTAGGCATTTGCTGCTTCTGTGATCATTGTCTTTCTCATACTTGCATCTCCCTCTAGACCTCCTGCCCCCCGAGGTCTGCAGTCTCCTGAACCCAGCAGCCATCTATGCCAACAACGAGATCAGCCTGCATGATGTTGAGGTATATGGCTTTGACTACGACTACACACTGGCCCAGTATGCAGACTCACTGCACCCAGCGATCTTTAGTGCTGCCCGTGACATCCTTATTGAGCATTACAAGGTAAGGCAAGCTGGGCAGGGAACCCAGGCCCTCCAGGCTGGCTGGCTGGGAAGGTGGCTGAATTAATCCCCCAAGGCAGCTGCCCAGCCAGCAGGTCTGGCAGTGCCGCTGGCTCAGGCCTGGCCCACTTTCCCCCAACAGTACCCAGAGGGTATTCGGAAGTATGACTACAACCCCAGCTTTGCCATTCGTGGCCTCCACTATGACATTCAGAAGGTGAGTGGCTAGACCACTGACTCCCTGCCCCCTCCTGACTAGATGTGTTTCAGGGCCACTTCCTTAGCACCCCTGTCCCCTATGGGGAGGACTCCTCATCTGTCTTCCACTTTGGCCTCAAAGCAGTAGCTTCCTCTTGGCGTGTACATGATCCCCTTGATACCATTCAATTGGGGCTGGAAGAGGCTGGCTCATGGCCAATGGCAAACTCCTTTCTCATCGCCTGTCCCACTCCCCTGGTGCCCCCAGAGCCTTCTGATGAAGATTGACGCTTTTCATTATGTGCAACTGGGGACAGCCTACAGGTCAGCCTACCCTGACCCCACAGCAGCCCACTCCAGGTCCATGTTGTCCTTCCTAACCGCACTGTCCCCTGCCCTATGGGGCATGGGATCAGGACCACTTTGGATCGATGATGTCTGTGTGCCCACCCAGGGGCCTGCAGCCTGTGCCAGATGAGGAGGTGATCGACCTGTATGGGGGAACCCAGCACATTCCACTGTACCAGATGAGTGGCTTCTATGGCAAGGTACTCACTGCTGCTGCTGCCCAGGGAAGCCCCTGGGAGGCTGTGCCCACACCCCAGTAGGTCAGCCCTGACCCACAGGCTGCACCCCTCTACCAGTATCGTCAGGTAGATTTGGAGCCCTTTGTCTCCAGAGCTGGGGGTTGTGGGGCTGAAGGGGTTGCTGAGTTGGTGGCTCCCTCCCCAGGGTCCCTCCATCAAGCAGTTCATGGATATCTTCTCACTGCCGGAGATGGCACTGCTCTCCTGTGTGGTCGATCACTTCTTGGGCCATGGCCTGGAGTTTGACCAAGCACACCTCTACAAGGACGTGACGGTGAGAATGCTGGGCCTGCTTGGGGTGGCAGAGAGGGCGAAGTCCAGTCACAGCAGACCAGGCCATCCTGGCCCCACTGCACCCTCACTGTCCCTCCCTTGCCCCCAGGACGCAATTCGAGACGTGCATGTGAAAGGCCTCATGTACCAGTGGATCGAGCAGGACATGGGTAAGGGTGGACAGTAGCTGCTGCGGCATGCCCGGGCAGGGTGTGGGGTGGTTCTCACAGAGCCATCTCCTCCTGTTAGAGAAGTACATCCTGAGAGGGGATGAGACGTTTGCTGTCCTGAGCCGCCTGGTGGACCATGGGAAACAGCTGTTCCTTATCACCAACAGTCCTTTCAGTTTCGTGTGAGCATTGCTCCCCCGTGGGAGGAGGGAGCAGGGTGGGGGCCAGGTAGGGGTGGGCAGGCCTGAGCCTCCCTCAGACCGCCTGCCACTCATCCCATCTCTGCCCAGGGACAAGGGGATGCGGCATATGGTGGGTCCCGACTGGCGCCAACTCTTCGATGTGGTCATTGTCCAGGCAGACAAGCCCAGCTTCTTCACCGACCCACGCAAGTATGGGCCTGGCAGGGTTGATGGGGCCAGGGAACGGGGACTGGCCTCTGCTCACCACTCAGTATGCTTGGGGTGGAGACATCCCCTTGCTGGCGTGTGGCTCACCTGAGTAGGTGGGCCTTTGCAGAGTGGGGTAGTGCCTGGCTTGTGGTCCTGCCACAGACTGGAAATCAAGGCCTGTACCCCCCACCCCGCCCTAGGCCTTTCAGAAAACTTGATGAGAAGGGCTCCCTCCAGTGGGACCGTATCACCCGCCTGGAAAAGGGCAAGATTTATCGGCAGGTGAGGACCATGTAGTTGGGAGGAGCACCTGGTGGGGGCCACAGGGCTAACCAAAGCCCCAGGTAGAGGGGGCAGTGGCATGGCCTTCTGGACCCTGACCAGCCACCACACATCTACCATGTGTCTGTCCCCTTGCACCATAGGCCTGCATCTGGGGCACCAGGGAATGGCATTCAGGGCACAGGCCTGGGGAGTATCTAGGGCTTAGCTTCTGGGTCAAGTTGCCTGCATTTGAATTCTAACTACACTTCTTGATATCAGAGAGGGTGTCTGGCCAAATTATTTGGCCTCTCTGTGCCTTGCTTTCCTCATCTGTAAAAGATATAATACTTGAGTTGTGGTGGCAAGGCCTTAGACTGGCTGGGCATTTGCTAAGTGCCCAGTAAATGCCACTGTTATTACTTAGGGCTGAGCACTCTGCTACAGCTAGACACGCCTGGTCGGGGTCCCTGAGTTGGGCTGGTGTGGGTAGCCCACAGTCGTCTAGGGAGATTCCCTTTCCTGGCTGGCTAGAAAGATGAGAAGGGGCATGGTGTGGGAATGGGTTTGGTTGGTGGGGTGGCTCTGAGCATTTGGCCCTGGATGGAATGCGGAAATCCTGGCTGAGCTGGTGAGCTGGGCTTCTTGGGGGCAGGGAATTCAGAAGCTGGGGGAGGGAGGAAGTCAGTGGTTGGAGCAGCTTCAAGGTACCCAGTATGAACGCCCAGCCTGCAGGCAGTACTCACACCCCTGCCCACTGCTCAGCCTCCCTGTTGGCCCCCAACTATCCAGCCTCCTCCCTGGGGTGCAGGCTCTTCCCCTCAGCTCTGAGGGTGATGACCTCCTTTGTCTGGGCACTTGGCTAAGCCTGAGTGTGCGTGTATGTGTGTGGGGGATCCTACCAGGTTCTCATCTTTCTTTGCTCTCTCCACCTCTTCCCTCCCTCTCTCCTATTGCTGGAACCTCAGACTATCCTTGCTGACTCAGCACCTGCACCTCAAGATTCTTTTGATTCATTCAAGGCACAACCTCTCTGCCCATCATATCTCCCTCTTCAGAGGGGTTCCCTGCTCCTCAGCCTCTCCACTCAAGTTTATTTCAACAGTGAAGTCTTTCACAACCATTCGTATCTCCATGACTTTCATCTCCCGCGGCCTCTCACGTGCACGAGCTTCTCTAGTAACTCCTTTTTGCTGACTCTCAGTTCTCAGCTGGGGTGTAGGCTCCTGCCCTGTGGCTGTTGCACTTCCTGCTCGGCCCCTCTCCCCCAATTTCTGCTCTCCTACAAGCTTCTTCTGCTGTGTTTGAGCCTGGCTGAGTGTTTTCATCTTTTCTCCGACTTTGGAGCAAGAAGGGCAGACGGCCTCACAGTGAGGTCTGCCATTGGTCTGCTGGGTCCCTCTGGGCTCAGGCTGGAGAGGCTAGGAAGACTTCAGAGCTGTGAGGCTGCTGCTGCAGTTCGTTTCCCACAAACTGGACTTAGTCCCTAGCCTGGGGCGGGTGTGAGGCCACAAGGCAGGGAGACCCCAGGGGTGCAGGGCACCATGCCAGGCCTATAAGAGACCTTCCTGCAGCAGGCAGACCCCCTTTCTGAGCATGAGAGGGAAGTAACAAGAGCCAGAGCCAAGAGGGGACAGCGAGGCCGCGGGAAAGGGCAGCCCAGCATCCGGCTAGAGGGACCTTGCTGCCTCTGGGGATTCGGGAGGACGGGTAGAGAGCCAGGCATGCTTCTGGCAGCCCCATGGGAGCCCTTTTGGCACACTGGTCTCAGCAGTGTTCCCCCACATCCTCCCAGGGAAACCTGTTTGATTTCCTGCGTCTGACAGAATGGCGCGGCCCCCGTGTGCTCTACTTTGGAGACCACCTCTACAGTGACCTGGCGGTGAGGAGGGCAAGACTGGGCCACAGGGGAAGCGGAGGGAGCCCCCTAGCTGGTGCTGAGCCCTGTCCTCTGCCCTGCCCCCCAGGATCTTATGCTGCGGCATGGCTGGCGCACAGGCGCCATCATCCCCGAGCTAGAGCGTGAGATCCGCATCATTAACACGGAGCAATACATGCACTCGCTGACGTGGCAGCAGGCACTCACGGGACTGCTGGAGCGCATGCAGGTGCGGAGGCGGGGTGGCTGGGATGTCCTGGGGGAGGGACAGGGCCTGCTACCTGGTCACATACCCAACATACACTTCGTCTCCCCCAGACCTACCAGGACGCCGAATCAAGGCAGGTGCTGGCTGCCTGGATGAAAGAGCGGCAGGAGCTGAGGTGAGCAGGGCAGGGCCAGGGCAGGAATCTTGGGCCCAGCCCCATCCTGTGCGGCCCCTCAAGTACCCCGTGTCACCTTCCCCAGGTGCATCACCAAGGCCCTGTTCAACGCTCAGTTTGGGAGCATCTTCCGCACCTTCCACAACCCCACCTACTTCTCTCGGCGTCTTGTGCGTTTCTCCGACCTCTACATGGCCTCCCTCAGCTGCTTGCTCAACTACCGCGTGGACTTCACCTTCTACCCACGCCGTACACCCCTGCAGCACGAGGCACCACTCTGGATGGACCAGCTCTGCACTGGCTGCATGAAGACACCCTTCCTCAGTGACATGGCCCACATCCGCTGAGAGCAACTTTATTGTCCAGAACAGGCCCCTGTCCCCCCTGCCCCGCCAACTCTGGGCATCTGTCCAGACAGGCAGTAAAGTGGTTGCCCTCCTGCTCGAGCCTCTGCTTCAGCCCCAGGCGTGTCACTTGACCACAAGGATCCTCTGGGTGTCAGGGAAGTCCTCCAGAAGTGAGTCCTGTGGGGAGGATCATGTGTAGCTGGGCTGAGACCAGGCCCTGGGCCCATTCCCACACCCCCCTGCCCCTATACTCACATCGAAGGGCTCACAAAAGGTGTCATGGCTGCCAAAGACTGGGTTGGGGACAGAGACCAGGGCTGGGCTGGTCCCTTCCTGCCATGGGGAGAAGTCATCATCAGCATCATCTTCTGCCTGAGAAGAGAGGTGAGTGGTTAGGGGCCTTCGGCAAGACTGATGGACTCCACCCTACCCCTAACCCAACCTTACCTGGAAAGCAGAGAAGCCAAAGCCT
This sequence comes from Pteropus medius, assembly GCF_902729225.1. NCBI lineage: Eukaryota > Metazoa > Chordata > Mammalia > Chiroptera > Pteropodidae > Pteropus > Pteropus medius. Next base: position 3,629,428 of record NW_024343578.1, read on the forward strand.
GTGGCCTTGGCTCGAGCACGGAGGTAGATGGCTCCAGCCACCAGGCCCAGCAGTGTTCCAGTGGCTACCACAGCCCCAACACCTGTTGCCACGGATGGGGCCTCAGGTGCCACCACTGCCCGCTACAAACAAGGAGAGCATCAAGGACCTAGTTGGAGCTGTCCCCTGACCCCTTGCAGCTCTGCCTGTCCCCCACCTACTCACAGGCTGTGGGGGTGCCAGGAGGGGGCTGGCCAGAGCATGGATGATGCCATTGAAGGCCATGATGTCCCACACGATGACATGACTAACCACAACTGCCCCTGGGTCCTGTAGGGAGACCAGAGTCAGGCCCAGTGGTGAGTGAGGGCCAGGGCCGGCAGGGAAGGGGCAGTGACCAGACTTACCACAGGAGCCCAAGAACTGTTGCCTGTGCCCACATCATTGATGACAAGGCTGACGCCTGAGTGGGAGGGGAGCAAAGTACCCTGGCTGATGTTGGTTCTCAGGAAGGTAGTGTTGGAGGCGTGTAGCTCCAGGTCTGGGCCACCCAGCGTCTGTGGGCAAAGCAAAGGCCCTGTTGGCCCGGGCCAGCCAGAGGGAGCAGGATCAGGCCATACCCCTGCTAGTTACCATGTTGTCCACAAAGCCTTCGTTGACAGGAACAAAGAGTGTCTTGTAGGTGAGCTCATCGTCCAGGAAATCCAAGAAGTCAAGACCTCGGGGAGTGGCATTGGCATAACCCAGCAGCATCTGGGAGGGTGGCAAGACAGGGCTGTGAGTGGACTCCCTCCCCAGGGATCCCAGCTACCCTACACCCCTTGGCCCCCTGCACACCCCGTAGAAGGTGGAGAAGTTGGTGGTGGCAGCTAGTACATCAAGCAGCTTCCCATTGCACGTGCTGGTCCCATCACCCACAAAGCCATCACGGCATCTACAGGCCACGTCTGTGGGAAAGAGGGTTCGACAGGTTGGTGGATTGGTGGGAAGGGGCAGAACTAGAGAGTGAAACGTGGTTGGGGTGGCTGCACCTTGCACACGGTAACAGTAGGCATCCCAGCGCTCTGACAGATTCTTCCGGGTCCCTAGGCTGACTACGCCCACTTGACCATCACCACAGTCTGCCGCAGGGAAGACGACAGGGTGGGCAGCCGAGCCATTGGCCAGCCAGCCCACAAGGCACAGGTGGAAGCCCAGCTGTAAGGACAGGAGGGGATGCTGAGACCCAAGGCCCAACTTGAAGGGCTCCTACAGGCCTGGCTCCATGTTCCTGGGCCCCACGCACCTGCTGGGCAGCAGAGAGCTGAGTGACAGAAGCAAGGACAGCTCCCTGAGCTCCACATGCTGCCTCAGCCTCTGAGAAGTTAAGACCATAAGAGCTACTGGTGGCCTGGAGGTGAAAGACACCAGCCCGTTTCTCTGCAGAAGGGAGGGATGAATGGTCAGCCAGAGACACTGAGGTGAGGCAAGGGCACTAGGAGGAGGCAGGGAAGCATACCCTGGAAGTGCAAGTCAGTGCACACGGCATCCATGTGACAGGGTGGGGGCTGGCCTAGACAGCGGTCCACAGGTGGCTCAGGCTCTTCCAGACACTGCAGTCCGTCACCCACATAGCCAGCATGGCACACACAGCGCCGTGTGTTCTGGGGCAGGAGAGCAAGCAGGAACCCTTCAGGGACTGGGGAATTTACTCTGTGGGGCTTCCCTACCGAGCTGCTTGGCTCCTCTCCTGCTCACCGGGCCAGTGCTCAGGCAGTCGGCATGCTCGCTGCAGCCCCCATGGTGGCTGTCTTCACAGGGGTTGCGGGCTCTGCAGCTCCAGCCATCACCCTCATAGTCTGGCAGGCAGGCGCAGGTGACCACTGTGCCTACCTGACTGCAGTTGGCATGCTCACTGCAGCCGCCACGCCCATCCTGGCACAGGTCTGCCACTGAGGGCAGGGAGAGAGTGCTTGGACCAGGTGGCAGGAGGGGAATGGGGCCTCCCACCTCACGTCCCCACCCACCTGCTCACCTGTGCACATGCGTCCGTCCCCTTCATAGCCCAGGCTGCACTCACAGCTGTTGCCCGCACGGCATACTGCCTGGGGTGCGCAGGGTGGCGCACACACAGGCTGCAGCTCTGTTCCCCAGGGCCCACCCCACATATCCAGGTTAGTAGCTGTCCTCCTGGATCCCCCCAGGTCCCCTCCCACCTACCCTCGGTCCCTCTATCTGCATGTACAGTTGGCCATGCGCTGGTGTGTCCATGGTGGGCACAAGGACAAGGGCCACTCACCCAGCTGCACCTCACAGCGTGGCCCGGTCCAGCCCTCATCACAGAAGCAAGAGCCAGAACCCCCAAGGCCCTCATCACAGTGGCCATGAAAGGTGCAGCGGCAGGCTGGAGAGTGGGACAGGCAGGAGGATGGAGTTAGCACACAGGCCAAGGGAATCAGGGGGTGGGGTGGGGCAGGGCGGGGAAGGACAGCGCACCTTGGCAATGGGGCCCAAAGGCTCCTGGGGCGCAGAGTTCACAGGCTGTCCCAGCAAACCCCAAACGGCACCTACACTGCCCACTGCCACTCATGCCGTCCATGCACACGCCATGGTCACTACAGGGGTGGCTGGCACCCCCAGGACAAGCTAGGGGATAGAGTAGGAGAAGTGAGGTGGGGGCCAGGGCTCTCATCAGGATTCCCCACTCATGCATCTCCAGCCCAGCCACACACCGTCCATCCTCCACGCATTGGCAGCCCAGGATCTTCCAGAAACAACAACCCGCCCATGTCTCCATGCTGCTGAGAATGCTCCAGGCTCCCATGATCTGGAGAACACCCAGACCCCACCCCCAGCACACCCTGCCAAGTTCTGCACCATCTACACAGCCACTCCACCTCTTAGAGCATTCTCTCCTGGTAAAATCCACTCACCACCCCCCAGACCCACCTCGCTCCTGAGTTTTCCAACACCCCTCAGAAATAATAGCCAGAGCTCGCCCTGGGCTATCTTGGATGCTCACCTCGGCACTCACTGCCATAGTGACCAGGGCAACAGCTGGGCTTCCAGGTGGTAGTGACACAGTTGCGGTGGCATCCCCTTCCCAGACCTTGGGGCTGGCCCCAAATGCTGCGCAGTGCCAAGGAGCGCAGTGGAGGGGATGTCCAGAACTTTGAGTAGTAGCGCCAGCAGGCCTGGGGGCTACCCTGGGCCAAGAGGAGCCGGGCTGCAAACTGCCTGAGCTTGGTGGTCCCTGGGCCCTACCCAAACCCCCACCCAGCTCCCAGCCCCTTACCTGCTCCTGTGAGCCCTCAGGACAGGGAGGTTCCCGCCCACAGATGCTGCAAATTTTCTGGAAAGAATAGAGGCCAACACAGCAAGGTCAGGTGAATGGGCAGTACAGGTGGGCTTGGGCTCCAGCCCATCCACCCCTAGCCTCCCTCACCAGCCACAGTGGCCGAGTCTCAAAGCGGTCACAACGGGCACCAAGGCCAGGTGGTTCCAGCAGCTGGTCGATGCCGTAGGCCAGGCCACCCTCAAAGGGCAGGTGCCGCTGCACAATATGGGCGTCATCCTCACCCACTATGAGTTCGCCCTGCAGGTTGAGGATATGGGGCATGTGGGGGTCCACAGTTGTGCTGCGGCCCCTCCCATGCCAGGACCCCTGCCTCCTTCCCTCATTCAAGCTTTCTCTCCAGACTTACTGGCCGGGCCGGGCTACAGGAGAAAGAGATGGGAGTCCCATGCATGGTGCGGAGCGGTCCCAGGTTGGGCAGGTCAGATGCCAAGGCCTGAGCAGATGGAGCCATGGTTGGAGCTGGGTAGGCAGGCTGCCATTGGCAGGCAGTGGGGACCAAGGTCTAGGGGTGTACCCACCTCGATGTTGCGGATCACATGGCCCCGCAGAATGGCTGCCAGCTTGTCACGGTGGTCCTCATGGTACAGCCAGGCCTGGCGATCAGGTGGCAAGGCTCGCAGGGCAGAGTCTGTGGGCCACAGCATTGTGAAGGGTCTGTGGGACACATCTCGAAGCAGGGGCAGGAGACCAGCCATCTGGGGAGGAGAAGCAGAGGTATGGTAATCACAGACTAGTCGGAGCCTAGTGGGCAGAAGTAGCGGGCTAAACCCAGAGATGAGGAAGGAGTTCTGGGGACCAAGGTAGCCTTTTCACCAGCCACACTCTTCTGCCATCCCAGGCCGGTATTATACATGGACATACATGCAGGCTAAAGCTTGACCGTTGTCTGGTATGCAGGCACAAATAGCATGCCCTTGTGCTCCTCCTGGGAAGCTCATGCACAATGGCGTCACCTCTGCACAGATGTGCTCAATCACATAAAGGACAGGTTTGCCCATAGATGGGGGTGTGCACAGACAGGGGAGCGTACACACAGTTGCACACACATTTGACAGTCACTCACATATATACATGTGCACATATGCTCACACTGACAGATCCACACATGGGAGCAGTACCTTCACAAGGCTACTGAAAATCTTGTAACCGAAGCTATCCGCAGCAGCGGTGACATTTCTCTAGGGAAAGGCGCTGGTGAGCAGTGAGGTCAGTCGGGGAGAAACGATCCCAAGCCCCCAGCCACCTGTCTTAAGGCTCCCAGGCCCATGCCCAGGGCATACCCGTGGGGTCGGGGCAGCCTCAGGCTCCCAGTGTAGCACGTCGGGCGGCAGCAAGACACGGTCAATGAAGTGCAGGATGCCATTCACCGCCTGGTGGTCACTGCTCACCACTCGTGCGAAGTCATTGAGATATATGCTGCCCTTGGGGGCAAGGCACGGGCACATGGGGGTGGAGCCGGGACTGAATGAAGCGGATCAGTGGGGTGGGTGGGGCCTGAGGTAGGGGTGGAGCCTGGGCTGGGCAAGTCTTGAGTGGGGTGAAGACAGCAGGTCTCACCTCCCTCCCAGGGAAATAGCTGCGGGCCAAGTGGGAGCGGGGAGCGGGGCACCAGCATAGGGCCAGGCTCAGAAGTCTTGAGCCCGGAAACAGGTTCATGGTAGTGGGTGGAGTCCGGGGCAGGACTCTACTCGGTCTCACTGAAGCCCGCCCTGGCCCAGGAGAAGTGAGAGGGTCTTAAACACATGGGGACAGGGCACAGGAGTGCAGGGGCGGGGGCTTAGCTGCAGAGTCCTGGGTCTGTGGACCACCCATGTCGGAGACCCGGCTTGGGCTCACCTCCCTCTCGCTGAACCGCAGCGGGTGCCCTGAGAGCGTGGTAACATAGCCCTCCTCTAGCAGATCCTGGCTCCGCAGCTGCCGGCAGCCGACAACGTGGTAGCGAAACACGAGCTGGCTATGGGCTCGAATCCGGGCCAGCTCATCCTGGAGTGGAAGTCGTGAGGGTAGAAGGGTAGGGAGTTGTGAGGGTCCCTGACTGTGCCTTTACCTACCCCTACGCTATGCTCATCCCTCCCCTTGCTCTTGGGGTTTGCGTTACCTGCGACAGGTTGGTCATTAGATCCGCGTGTGGCACGAAGATTGTGAAAGGCCCTTTGCCCTTGAGCTCATTGTATTTCTGGAGAGGGGAGGGAGAACAGCTTGAGTGGAAGAGGGCAACGTGGGACCAACTCGGGGCTTCCATGGATCTTCTGTGGAAAGACTCAGACTCTGAGAAACCAGACTGTTCAACGCCCTCACCAAATGAGAACATGAATGCCCACAGAGAAGTAGGACCTGCAGGTCAAAGAAGCCCAAGCAGGACCTAGGAAATGGAGGCCAGCTGGTCACTCACCAGGAGGTGGAGGCTGAAGAATGAGGCATGCCTGTCCCGAAGGAGCTCCTGGGGGGGCGAGGATCAGCTCAGATTTTGGGTGGCCCCCATTCAGGGCCTGGTGCCTGGCCCAGCGCCTGCGGCCCAAGGTCTGGCCAAGGCAGAGATGAGGAAAGGAAAGCCACGGGGTTCTGAGCTGGGGTCAGGATTAGTTTCATGAATCAAAACTGGGTCAGGCCCAGGTGGAGTCAGGGGTCAGGGTCAGGAAATTTGGAGTCTTAACCATGGATCAGGCCTAAGGGGGGCATAGCCAAGGTTGGGTCAGGGGTATGACTTGGGCATCATTACCAGGCTGACTCTAGCACGGCAGGTGAAACCATCACCCACAGTGTGGGCTGCATCACAGGTGCACATCCTCTGGCCATCCCCTGTGCTTTTGCACACAGCATAGGGGCTGCAGCCTCCATTACTCTGAGGCAGGGATAAGAGAGAGAGGCATCAGTGGCTCCCAGGACTTCTCTGTCCCAACCAGCCCTGGGGAAGGGCCATGAAGGTTCCTGTCCAAACCTCCAAAGCCCTGTTTCCTACTGATCAGACTTGAGCTTGTGGGAAGGGTGGCTCTCCCTTCAGAGGCCCTTAAAACCCTGCTGGGGGCAAAGAAAACTGTTTCCAGCCTTAGTCTCCTCCCCCTGTAAAATGAGATGGGCCTGGGGGCCTAACCTGGGAGCAAGGGTCCAGGAGATCGCAGGTCCGGATGCCATCCCCGCTATAACCCTCGCGGCAGCTGCAGGAGACCTGTCCCAAATCCTGGTCAGTGGGGCTGCTGGAACCCAAGAGGGGACCAGCGCCCTGGACAGAAGGAGCACCCCCAAGCCTTGTCTGGGGGGCCCCACCCTATGGGGGAATGGCACAGCCCCAGTGTCCAACCCTGTTGTGCTGACCTGCTGGGGGCCTGTGGGGATACATTCGGCATGCACGTGGCAGCCCCCGTGGCGAATGAGACAGCCGTTAGCTTCTGGGGGAAAAGACACTAGGATGAGGGGCGCCCTAGGCAGCCCCTCCATTCATCTGTCAGTCCAGGTTCTCATCCCCGGCTCTCAGCACCCTCAGGTCTCACACCCCTGTGTGCCCCCGAGCTGTTCCTACTCTAACTCAGACCACTGAAACTAGACACCTAGCCCTGTGTGCACCCGGAAGGGATCCCAGCTTCACCCTGGCACAGCTCCCCATCGCCTGTGTAGCCGTCCTTGCAGGTGCATGTCCGCTGCCCAGGTGCCACCTTGGTGCAGTTGGCGTAGGGGGAGCAGCCTCCATGGTCATGGGCACAGGGGTCCACTTCTAAGGGTAGATGATCCCAGAGAGTTGTGAGGAGCAGGCAAGAGGACCGAGTGGAGACGGGGAAGGGGGGCGTGGGGGAAAGGAAAAGGTCAGAGGGATGGCTAAGACCAGAGATGGGACAGGGAAAGGGACTGGATCTAGAGGGAGTGGAGAGGACTCTGCAGGGAAAGCCACCCCCAAATTTCAGAGAGAGCCCGAGGCATCGGTATAGCTGGACCTGAACAATAGGTGCCGTTGCCTGAGTACCCTGCGGCACAGATGCAGACAGGGACTGCTGCCGATTCCTGTACACAGCTGGGAGGGATGGCAACAGTCAGCCTATGCCCCCCAGCTCCTGCCTTGACCCCAGTCCCCCCACCCACTTGCCCATCTGCTTTAGGACCGGCTCACTCACTTGGCATTGGGGTCACACTTCTCTGGGCAGTGAGGGCCAGTGATTTCTGGGGGGTAGGAAGATGGGATGGTTCTGGTCATTCAGACCCAGGAACCACCTCCCAGGGAGCGCCTGCCTCCCCTTTGGAGCTACTCACTCTGGTCACAGCGGAGGCCCTGCCAGCCCACATTACAGACACAGCTTCCGTCCCCTTGCAGCCCCTCCTGGCATAGCCCATGGGCACAGTCACACACTGAGGGCAGACAGGGGAAGATGGGAATTACGCATTGCCTCCGTCCTGCCTTTGCCGGGGTATCACTATGACTGCCGTCCTCTGCCAGGTTGCCCACCATTCCTGCCCCCTCCCCATCCTCACCTCCGGTGCAGTTGGGCCCGTAGCGGCCCAGCTCACACATCTCACAGGCTGTTCCGTGGAAGCCCTCATGGCAGCGGCACTCCCCATTGCCCAGGAGCCTGTCCTGGCACTGTCCATGGCCCGAACACACGCCACCCAAACCCCCCGGGCATGGCTCACACAGTGTGCCGAAGAAACCGGGGCAGCAGTCAGGTACCTGCGGGAGGGAATGCAAGGAGAAGCCCAGCACAGGCCGGGACAGATGTCAAGGGAAAGCAAAATGTCAAGCAGGGTGAGAGTATCTGGGGGCCGCAAAGCCACGGAACAAAGCAAGTTGGACCCAGGGAAATGGAGACTGCTCTCCACAACCCTCCCCACAGACCCCACAGTGAGGGGCACAGCTGGATCCAGTTGCTGCCCCTGGGCTTGGCTGAGGGTGTCGTCTCTGGGCCTTTCTTCTCCCCAGCCCCTCTTTCTGAGGGCTTGGCCATAGGAACAAATACTGGCCCCTCTGACTTCGGCCCTCTCTCCTTTGCCCTTCTTCTGGCCCTTGCTTCACTGGCCTCAGCCAAGTCCCAGCCCTGCCTCTGCCCTTGAAATCTAATCCAGGCTCCTCCTCTGGGCCCCCACTGCCATCTCCTTCTCTCTGGTTGAAGATCTGGGGATGAGGAAGTTCAGGGCAAACCTGGATTTTCTTGGCACACGTGTAAGAACAGCCCCGGGAAAAGGAATAGCCAGATCGGTAGACACAGCTCTTCTTGGGGGTGTTCTGGAAATGGGGACAGGCAGGAGACAGACAGACAGACAAACTAGGTATCAGTGGGTGACACAGGCAAGCGGATAGCAGAAGGGACAGGGAGAGGCTGAGACAAATAAACCTGATGAGGAGAGGGAGGGCAGGATCTTGGCCTGGGCCTCAGGGTCCCAGGCCTTTGGGGGCAAATCTGAGTGAGGCCTGCTCCGGGCAGACCTGGGCCCAGGCCTCCTGGCCACCATCAGGGAAGGTGAGCAGCCCATGCCATTCTAGTTCCCCAAGCCTGGGCAAGCAGAGCTGGGTCCCAGGGATTGGACACCTCGAGAGAACTGAGAGCAAATGAAATAGGGATGGAATTGTGCCAAGCCCAGTCTCACCTCCAGCTGGAAGCCCTGAGTGCAGCGGAATTTCCGGGTGCAATTTATACATTTTTCCTAGGGGGAGGAAGGGCAGAGAGTCAGGTGCTCCTGGGGAGGGGGCCAGCAAACCCGCCTTCCTTCCTCCAGGGCAGGCTGACAGCTCTCCCACCCCTGACAAAGTGCCCGACCCCACCAGCAAGCGCCTCCCAGCTCTGAGCTCCGCAGCTGCCCTCCTCTAGCCCAGCCTCTCACCCGCAGAGCCTCTGCGTGGCTGTGTAGGCAGCGGCTTGAGCCCACCGTCAGGATCCCCGAAAGACCAAACAGTGAGCGGCCAGGGGCCTGCAGCACAGGGCCTTCCAGCGGCACATGGTTCACTTCAGGCTGAGGAGTGGGGCAGGAAGCTGAACCCAGCTCACACCGACCAACCCTCACCCTGGGGGTTACAAGCCAGGGAGGGCCTCAGGGCTGGGACCATCTCCATGGATGGGGGTCTCCCAGGCCGGGCAGTCCCTGGATCAGAGGTTGGAGGCTCCCAGCAGGAAGAACTCCAAAGGGGATGGGCCTTCAAGAGTGGAGTGCCTAGGGGAGGGTCTTGTCCCCACAAACCTGGCCACTATGGTTGTAGAAGACAAGCCAGTGGGCGGGGCCCAGGAGGGAGTTTCGGTGTCCACCCCTCCGCAGGGCTTCCATGGAGAGTGCCTCCCCCAGGACCACATGATGTCGCACTATGTCCGCATCCTGAGGGGAAGGAGAAGCTCAGGGGCTCCAGGACTATCAGGTGCCCTGGATAGTGGTGTTCCTCCCACTGCGTCTCTTTGCCAAGGGATAGGAGGCTCACCCTCTGAGCCTTCGCCCTTGCCCCTCGGTCACCCCTGTCCCAGTGACCTCACCAGGCTGCTGCTGTTGCCCTGGGCCTCCAGAGAGCGGTTTGTGGGCACGAAGATGGTGTAGGCAGTGGCAGCCTCAATCTGGGGCACCAGACCGTGGTGCTAGGGACAGGGAGCCGGGATCAGAGATGGGCATAATTGCCCTCGGTCCTGACCCTGGGAGCCAGCCAGCGACCTCCGCACACGGTGGTGGAGTGCCCCTGGCTGAGCACCCCGCTCTCTTGCCCTTACCTGCAGCAGTTCCCGGAAGAGGCGGAAAGCAGGCACTGAGTCCAGCTGCTGCAGCAACCCCTGCTCACCCAGTACATCCTCTCTTGGAGGCAGCAGGACCTGGCGAAGAGTATGGGGGCTGGTCAGTATGTCACTGCTTCTTGGCTGCACAGAAGGTTCCCTGCACACACTCCCTTCCAGCCATACCTGGCTGAGGACATGTAGGACACCATTGGTGGCAAGGAGGTCAGCCACGTCCACGCTGGCGTTCTGCACCCAGACCCTCTGGAAGACAATAGGCAGAGCTCAGCTACAAGTCGGCACAGGTAGACACTTAAGAGTGGGTGTGACAGCAACAGAGAGGCTGCTGGGTGTCCAGGTACCCACGGATGACCTCTAGCCTGGCCCAGACATACTCAGACTCAGGACCTACCAGATGGGTATGTATACCCTCAGCAGGGCCCATGCATGAGAGGGACAGTATGCACACGCAGACAGAGATGGGCAGGCAACTCTTGGCGGGACAGTCACTGCTACCCCAAAGACACAGCACAGCAGCAAAAGTGTCCCTGGCACACCCTCTGAGCAGGGGGAAGGGATCCCAATCTCAACCCTTGGGGGCCTCAGTCCAGGAAGCCTACAGCCACTCAAGTTTCCTCCTATGCCCTGCACGGTTCCTTCTACCCAGAGTTTACCGCATACCCCACTGATATTGCGAATTTCCCAGCGTGTGGTGGGGCTCAGCGTGGCCACCTCCTGCCCGCCCAGCTGGGCCAACTCCTCCTCAGAAAGGGCGACCTGAAGAAAATGAGCCCTAAGGGGGCACAGTTGGGGGGTACCATGGAACCAGGTTAGTTTAACCTACAGAGACCTCTGAGACTGAGCTCCATCCCCAAAGGTAGACACATGCCAGGCTGAGAACATCTGGGGAAGGGCTGGGTCTTGCACAAAAGCCCCCTCCCAGAGCCTGGCCCTGCCTGCCCACCTGACCAGGTGTGGCAGCATCCTTGGCTGCAGCCAGAAGGCCTGGTCCTCGGGGCTCAGCCTACGGATGGCAGACTCAGAGGGCACCAGGACTGTGACTCGGCTGTTGGCAGGAAGAGTGATGCTGGCTCTCTGTGTGTGAGGTGTGCAGAGGGACAGGAGGAAGATGAAGGCAGCCGCCATCTTAAGATTACCTGCTCCCAGCCTCTAGGCCCGCCCCCACCTCCAGCGAATAGAGATGTTATGTGGCACCCCTGTATTCAGGGAGACCTCCTGGATTTGAGCCCCAATCCCAGCATTCTGCCCTGTGCTACCTTGATCCACTGGTAGAAGATGGAGAAGTGGGCATTTGCCTCCAGCTCCTAAGGGAAGAGAAAGAGCCGAGATCATGGGCTTAAGGACAAACCGGAGCCTCCCCTCCCCGCCGGGGCCCTGAGTACTGCCCCTTCCCACCTGAGGTTCATAGAGAACCCCTTCCCAAGCTCAGGGAACCACTCACCTGGAAGACGTCTCCATAGCAGCTGAAGCCATCACCCCCATAGCCAGGGGGGCATGTGCAGACCCGCTGACCTCCCCCTACTGCCTTGCAGGTGGCCTGGGGTGAAGGTGGGACAGAGAGACATGTCCCTTCATTCAGCACCCATATGGAGAGCTGGATAACACCCATTCTCCATCTCTCTATCCACCCTTATCACACCCCCTCCTTCTGTCTGTCCACCTGTCACCACTCTTTCTCACTCCTTCCATTCAATCTGCATTCATGTTGGTCCTTTGGAGTGCCTGGCCCTGCCTTCCAGGATCACTGAGAAGGTGACATGAGTTACCCACCCCATTGTGACAGATGGGTTACAGAAGCCCAGATCTGTGGGAGCACCCAGGAGGCCCTGGACCCTCAAAAGAGGCCTGAGTTGAGAGCAGGAGGAGCTAGCCAGGCCAAAGGTGTGGTGCAGGAAGCCCTCCAGAATACCTGAGCAGAGATGTGGTGACGTTAGAGCGGAATGAGGTCGGGGGACAACAAGAAGCTCAGAGTGGCCTTGCAGAAGAGAATGGAATGGGGGCAGCGGGGGCCAGGGCGAAGGGAGGAGTCTAGGCTGGGGCTGGGCCTTAATAAGGAGCGAAAGCTCTATCCTATGGGCAAGGACGTGACAGAGTTTGGATTTGGGGTTTAGAAAGATTCCAGTCCTGACCAGAGACAAGACATCCAGAGAGAGTGCAAGACTGCAGCCAATGCCCACCCCGCAGAGCCTCCCAGGCTCTGAGACTGCTCACCAGGTCATGGCAGCCACCGTTTCCTGCCCGGCAGGGGTCAATAGGGCTGCACACATAGCCGTCCCCAGCGAATCCCAGCTTACAGGTACACCGGCTCTGAAGAGGTTGGGAGCAGAGGGCCTCTTCTCACCAAGAGGACCTAACCCTTTCCTCCTCTACTCCTCAGCTCTTGATAGGCACTGTACCCTAGAGAGGCCTGCTCAGACCCCAGAGGAGCTTCTCCCAGCCCCACCCTTGGAGAGCTGTGTTTCAGATGGGGAAACTGAGGCCCTGAGGGTAGATCAGCTCTTGGGTTGAGTCTGATCGAGTGATGGCATCAGCAGGGAAGCATCCATGGAGGCTCTGTGCCCCTCTGCTCTCAGGCCTGGGCCCTGCCAGGGCAGGTGGAGTCAGCGGTGTGTGATGAGTGGGCAGGTGTTTGCCAAGGCCAGTCCCAGGGATGGCGGCTCAATCTCATCTCCAGTCCTGCCACTCTACCTGTCAGCTCTGATCCTTCCCACTAAATGACAGCGTCCTTAGGCTTGTCGCCACTGCAGGCGAGTTACCGGTGAGACTCCCCGAATCTCAGTTGCCCTTATTTGCAAGCAAGGGGGTGTCTCAACCTGCTCATTTCACTCGGTTCTGAATGTTAAAGCTCCCGCTGGAGTTCGGACCTCCATTATTCATGCCCATCTGAGCTCTCACTGCTAAGGTCCCATGGGCTGGTGTCCCAGGCCATCATGGAGTGGGAGGACAGAGAGCCCCATGGGTCCTTGCACAGGTCTGGGCCATGCAGAGGCTGACCCTGAACCAGCCAGGCCTAGCCTCCCAATCGATGTATGAGATATTCTTAAATGCCAGGCAGTCCTCGAGTTTACCAGGCCTGAAATGCTTCACATGGAAATCTCCAGATTCTGAGATTGCAAAGTTACAGAGCTGGAGTCCATTGGTCTAAAGATTTTGGGAAACCAATGAGTGAATGAATGAACTAATTGTCAGAAGACAATGGCCCCAGTGGCCACTTAATGCAGAGAACTCATTGATTTGGTTATGAGAGTCCTCATCCCTGAGAGACAGGAGTCACAGCCTTCTGACTTGGAAAAAATGCTGCCTAGACTGGCCCTGGAATGTGCTTTCCATGGAAACTCTCGGGGCCTTCACGTGGCTCCCAGCACTGACCACTGCTTCCAGATTATACTACTCAACATTTCAGAACTGGATTCTCATTGTGTCTGAGGTTTGAGACCCTGAGCTTGAGCTCTTGGAGTGGATGTTTCCAGAGTCTGAAGGGCTACAAGGAGATCCTCCATCCCACTCTGCTGTCTCCAGGCCTGCTATGCCTCACCTGCCCAGGTCCCACATAGCTGCAGAGAGCATCAGCATGGCAGCCACCTCGTGCGTCCAGCTCACACTCATCGATGGCCACGCAGACACGGCCATCCCCACTCCAGCCTTTGTGGCATGTGCAGTGGTGGGCGCCCAGGGCCCCAGGAACACATTCGGCCTATGAGAGCCACAGATAAATGGCTCAGGGCTGCAATGCAGTGGGCAGAGGGCAGAGGGCAGAGGGCAGAGGGCAAAGGAGTCCCACCTCCCACCCCTGGATCAGGACTTCAGGGAAGGGACAATGAGACTGACGTTCTCTGAGCAGCCACCACGGTCTGGGTGGGAGCAGGGGTTCCTGGATGTGCAGGAGAAGCCATCACCTTCAAAGCCATCGAGACAGAGACACCTGGGGGAGGGTAAATGGAGGGCCTCCAGTAAACCTCTGAAAGAGGCTAGAGGTTGAACAAATAACAAGAGAGGTCATAGACATACAGAGAGGAAGCTTGAGCCCTCACCTGGCGATGCCCCCCTGGCTAACACAGCGGGCATGCTGGTGGCAGTTCTGGGCCTGCTCTGTGGACCCACAGTTCCCTGTGGACTCGTTGCAGAAGCGGCCGCTGAAGCCTGGGGCGCATGTGCCACCCTGACACACACCCCCACTGCCTGGACGGTTGTCACATAGACCATGGACACAGCCGCAGTCTGCAGGGAGGAGATGGGAGCAGGGAAACTGAGGCAGGGGCCAGGATGCAGCTGAAGACATGCTGGGAATGGGGCAGCCAGCACAGAATTGACTTCAGGTTCACAAAATCAGGTTATCCCAAATTCAATGGGCTGGCAGAGGAAATGAGAGGGGGCATTTTTTGCTTTCAATCACCCCATTCTAGCTGCCTTCCCCCCAAATCCACTTTTGAGAAGTTCTCCTGTGTGTCTGACCTAAATCCTGAATGCTTTAGATTGAACCACGGTTCTCTTCCTGGCATGGCTGAAGAGAGATCTGTTTCTGTTCCCGAATCCTCCTCCACTCTCTCTGGCCTTTATCCTTTCTCCAGGGGCTCTATTCCCCTTCTTGGGAGTCCCCAGCCCCCTTTCCAGGCAGAATGTTTTTCTTCCTGACAGGCAACCTGGGCCAGGATCACCTACCTTCCTGACACTGGTCACCATGCTTGTTTGGGTTGGAACAGATGTGGCAGGCAACACCCTTGTAGTCTGGGAAGCAGAGGCAAGCCCCATTGCCCAGGACCCCATCGCTGCACTGGGGGTGGGCAGGAGGCAGGATCAGTCACCGGGAAGGGACTCTCCACACCCCCTCCCCCATCACCCCTTTCCACTGTGGGCTGGCTCTGAGCTCCGTATCCCCCTGGAAGACTTTATCCTGAAAGAGACCTTCCAAATCACCGATGCCGCCTAGGAACTAGTAGCCTAAAACAGCAGTCCTCAACCTTTTCGGCACTAGGGAACAGTGCTCCTATGAGAATCTAATGCCTGCTGATCGAGGTGGAGCTGAGGTAGTGATGCTAGTGCTGGGGAGCGGCTGCAGATACAGATGAAGCTTCGTTTGCTTGCCTGCCGCTCATTTCCTGCTGTGTGGCCCAGTTCCTAACAGGCCACAAACCGGTACTGGTCCATGGCCCCAGAGGTTGGGAACTCCATCTTAAAAGGAACCTGGCCCTTTTTGTGGGTGACTTTTGCTCAACCTAGAAACACATAATTCCTGTGTTCTTCCCTAGCCAGGTGTTAAAGTAACCCTGATGTTACAAAGTGGCAAAAGAAAAAAAAGCACCCCGCCCCCAAAAACATAACACACAAATAGCTTTTATGAAAATAGATACAAAATCTATCTAATTAACTATTTCTAATTAAAATAGTAAAAATAATATGATCCAACTTCTACTGCCTAGATGTGAGGGAACTGAAGCCAGAGAGGTGGGTTTGGTTCAGACACTCAGCCAGTCACTGGCCGGCTTGAGAAGACCCTGCCTCCCCGACTCCTCACCCTTGAGCAGGATGGAACTTACGTTGCCTTTGCCATAACAGGGGTTGGAGAAGCCCCCCGGACACTGTGCACAGTCCGGCCCAAAAAACCCTTTGCAGCAGCCAGGTTTCTGTAAGAGACAGAGCATGTCTAAAGATCTGTCTGGCACAATGCCACTCCCACTGTCCAGGCTCCTTCTGTTCCCTTGTCCCATCTCTGGAGCAAGGGGGTGGGTGACCCCTCTGTGACACCTGTTCCACCATTAGGATGCAGCCCAGCTCCCTGAGGAAGGCAGCCCACCCAGCCCCAGCCTGGGGGCCCAAGGGGAGAGCAAGTGCCCCAGGTTACTAGACACTAAATGCCCCATGCCCTGGCTCACCAGGATGGTCTGGTTACAGTAGCGGGCACAGCCCTTCTTCAGGACGTTGAGTCCAGTAGGGTCATGGATGTAGACACACTCCTCAGGGGAGATATCCTGAGTGGGCCGTGCAAGGCTGGTCAGTAGGTATGGGTCCTTGGCAACCCCCTTCATCTGGCAGCCCTGGTCAAGGGATCTCTGTCCCCTGGGTTCAGCACTCCCACCCTCCGGGTCCAGCCTAGCCTCCCAGCCCCACTGCCCCACCTTGACCCCAGGCAGAATTCCTGCTGGACAGTTAGGAGTCAGCCCTGAGGGCTGGGCCAAGGGATGCTCACCAGCTTCACGCTGTTGGGGGGGCACGTATCGGTGGTATTCAGGGCTTGGCAGTCCACGCAGGAGCCCTGGGCAGGGCAGGGCAGGGCAGGGCAGGGGAAGATGGGGAGAACAGTTAGCCCTGGTTTATTTATTTAGCAAACCGTAAGAAAGTGGCATGAAGCCAAGAGCTGAGGTATAAAAAAAAGTCAACCACAGGAGGGCCAGGAGAGGGCCAGGAAGAGCAAGAACAAAGGCCCTACAGTGGATAGGAGCTTGGCGTTGAGAGCATGAGAGTCCCAGGCCTCAGCAGGGAGGCTGTGGACAGGATGGAAGATGCAAGAGTTATCTCAAAGGGACGATCAGCAGAACTGCTGAGGGGATGTGGGAGAGTCCAGGTGAGTCTGTGAGGTCTGTGTCTGGGTCCCAGAGCCACCATCAGCCCACCCACTGAGTTGAGGAGAATTTCTCTTGGAAGATGACCCGTACACCAGCAGTGCTGGGGGTGTCAGAAAGGCCCGGGTTATGCGGTGTGCACTTACCACCACGATCTGGTGCTGTTCCTGGATGCAGTGCTTGGGTAGAATGGGCAGAATGGTCGGGGGCAGCAGGATGCCCTCCAGCATGTGGATCACGCCATTGGCAGCCAGCAAGTCCACTGTCCGCAGTGGGATCCCTGCAGGTCCCAGCAGGATGCGCCCCTGTGGCAGAGCCCAGTATGCAACCAAAGCAGCCCAAAAAGCTCAGCCCCTCCCCTGATGCCACCCCCACCACTGCAGCTCAGTGAGATGAAGGCCCCGCTGTCTCTTCTCCCCGCTCCTCAGCAACACCTTCTGCTCTGGCAACACTGCTCCAGCCTCCATGCCCTGACCCACATAGTTTCTGCCACATGGAGCAACCTCCCACTACCAACCCTGCCACCCATGTGCTCCTCTGCCTCCTCCTCTTGGAGTCCTCCCAGCCTGTCAGGCTCCCAAAGGATTGATCTGTGCCTGCCTCCCATATGACCCCCACCAGAGCCTGCTGGCCACAGGGCATGGAGCACAAAGGTGGGCCTGAAAGAGGGCAAATAATTGGCGAGTTATCACCAGTCCCTCCATCAGTCCATTCATTCCAGGTGTTCCTGGATCTCACCTCCTCAGAGATATTCACAGACAGGACCTGGTTTGCCATGGTGAGAACTCGACCCTTGGAGATGAGCTTCTCGACGGTCAGCTGGGGCAGAGGAGAGGGTGGCCTTAGGCTGGGTATGAGCCACAGATTTTGGGGCCACACCCAGTCCTGTCCAGGTGACTCACAGACACCACCTTGGTCCCTGGACTCTCCTCTGTGCTATAATAGTCCAGACGGGCGAGGAGAGGAAAAGGAGCCCCTCGGAAGGCCGGAACCCACAGACAAACCCCTCAACAGCCCAGCATCAGATGCAAGCTGGCCACTCTCTGGGAGGGGAACCTCTCACCTGGCCGTGACCATAGATGTGGTACCTCACCAGCTCCTGCAGTTTGGAGAGACCCTGGCAGAGGAGAGAGTGTTGGCTGCTGGAGGCCCAGTAGGAGAGGTAGGAGCCCTGGTGCCCCCATATTCCCAGTCCCTTCTCTCTGCCTAGCTTACTGCTGTGAAGAGGTAGATGAGGCGTCCGTCACGCAAGTTGTCCACAGCTTCGTTGCTTGGCGCAAAGACTGTGAAGGGCCCAGGCCCATCCAAGATGGAAGGCAGCCCACAGTTCTGTGATGGTGGGAGAAAGGCTCAGGGGGGCTCTGTGGCTAGCCCTCAACTCTGAACCATGCCTGGGCCCTGCCACACTCAGCCCACAGGGAACCCCCACCAGGAATAAGTTGGAGATATCGGCAAGGGGTCCATGCTACTGCAGAACCTCAGGGTGGTGATGGCGAGTTCTAGTATGGGGGCTACTCCAGGACCCCAAATCACCGCGGAGCAGATTCTGGGCAATGAGGGGTCCCGGCCCAAAAGATCAGATGGGTCAGGACCTTTCCCCCCAACTCACCTCCAGGATGGTTTCAAACCGGCTGAAGGCCTCAGTAGAGGCAAGGATCTGGCTAATGGTTCTCTGCAGGAAGGGCAAGCATTAAGGCCACAGAGAAGAGGGTGAGGCTGCTTCAGTACCAGAGAGGAAAGCACTCTGCCCCAGCCCCACCCAAAACTGCCCCTGCCACCTCCCTGAATTCTATGGGGGTCAGAGGTCACCCAGTGGCACAGGGTTGGGGAGAAGAGGACATTGGCTTACCTTAGGGTCTGCAGGGAGCTCTGGTGGGGGCTGCCACCGCAGGGCGGAAACTGTGTGGAAGACACCATTAGCTGCTGGATAGTTGATCTTATGGATGGTGAATGTCTGCTGGGGCAGGTCTTTGTATTTGTAGGTGTATTGCTGTGGAGAAATGAGACCTCTGGCTCAGACTCCACATGTTAATTTCCTGTACTGAGGTCCTGTCCCATTGCCACACCTTTGCTCAAGCTGTGTCCCCAATCTGTGACTCTGCTGGTCCCCAGGCTGGGGTTCCCCCGCTTACCATGAAGCGGTTGAAAGTAACGGTGATCTCTTGCCCAGCCAGTGTCCACCACCTGCGTGTTTGCTGCTGGGTCCCTAATTCCTCCAGTATGTGCTGCCCTGCGATGATGTGCTGTCTGCAGAGCTGCTGGGCAAGGGAAGCCTGCAGGCACAAGGGGATCGGGGTGCCTAGGGGGCCCAGGGTGGGTGGTCCCCTGCATGCCACTCTGCCAAGCTACAAAGGGGACAAGATGGCTCCCAGGCCTCATTTCCCCAGAGTGGAGACTGGGAACTCGCTCAGGCCTCGAAGCCTGGGGCAGGGTCCAGGAAGGAGGCAAGGCCTGGCAGCCAGCTTCTCGATGGGGAGAGTCTCACATTCATGGTCCTGGAGGGGTTGGAGGAGAGAGGTGGCACCAGCATGGTGGATGAGCCCGGCCTCACATTCATGGTCCTGGATTGGGTGGAGGAGAGGGACGGCACCAGCACGGTGAACGGGCCCGACGTGGTGAGGATCTCCTGGCAGCCCTGGTCTGGGGGGTCCAGGAGAGGGTGCATCAGAATGGATCTACGGAGACCCTAAGCCATTAGTCTTCTGTTTTAGGGAGATGTGGTGGGGGGTATTGGTTCTGGGGTAGATTTGGGCATCAGGTCTGGGGAGTTAGCTCACCTCCACCATGAACCCCACCCAGTCCCCCCTTGTTTCCATAGCGCTTGGGCAGAGGAACAGGAATCTGAGGGGTCCGCGCCCTCCCGTCCTGCTAGCAGTGCTAGGCGCGAGGGGCAGGGTCACACACCCAGCATGGAGAGGGCGACTCTCATCCCCAGGCTGGTCTTTTGCACCTCGTGGAGCAGGTGTCCGTAGCAGGCATGTCCATCCCCCACCTGGCCCTCTTTGCACACACAGCTGGGGGGTGGGGAAGACTGGTTGGGGCAGGGGTGTGGGGCCGGTCGCCACCTTCTGGCCCCCTTCTACCTGTCCCCACAGGACCTTGAGCTGAGGGTGCACACATGTGCACACCTGCCCCTGCCCAGTCCATCCTCTGTGCCCTACCCTTGGTGTCCACCCCGAGGCCCCTGTGCCCACCTGGTCTTCCCATCAGGGGTCACCTGGCAGGTGGCTGACCGGTCACAGGAGTAGGGGAAGCAGTAGGCAAAGCAGCCCGCGAAGGCATTGTGGTTGATGCTGACCAGGCCTGGCTTACATCTGCAGGAGGCCTGGGCCACAGGGAAGGGCCATGAGGGTGACATCACATCCAAGAGGACTGTTGGCATCTGCCACACCCACAGAGCTCTACTCGGCCCCCACAACCACTCTCCGAGAAGAGGGTGCTATCGTTTTCCCATTTTAAAAATGGGGCAGCTGAGGCTCCCTTTGCTCAGGGTCCCACAGACAGTGTGGGCGGGTAGATCCAGCCTGGGTCCCCACTCACCTTGCCTGGCCCCTGGTACAGACACAAGGTAGAGTTGCTGGGGCAGCCACCATTGTTGGTGCTGCATGGGTCCTGCGGCAGACACACCGTCCCATCGCCATGGTAATTCTTGGGACAGCGACACTGCGCATGCCCCCTGGGGCTCACTGAGCACTGGGCCAACGGAGAGCAGGGTGATGGCCGGCAAGGGTCGGGGGCTGCCAGGGCAGAGAGAGAAAACTCAAGTGAGCTGGGGACCCAAGAAGGTCTCCTTTAGTTTCCGTTATGATGACCCAAAGATGGGGTGAGCAAGTCGATCTAGACCTCGGGGACAGGCAGCCTTTACCTCCCTCAGGGACAGTTCTCCCTGTCTGTAAATGGCCAGACTGCACTTGCTGATTTAAAAGGATGTTCTCCTGCTTCCTGTTCACCCTGAGCTGGAGCCCTGGGCATCTAAGTCACAGACTTACCTCGGCATTCGCGGCCCTCCTGGGTATGGCCAGGCAGGCAGCTGCAGGTGGGGGCCTCTGTAGAGCACTGGGAGTTCTGGGGACAGTTCAGGGCCTGGCACACAGGCAGCTCTGAGTGGAGAAGGGAAAGCATTACAATGGCTGAAGCCCCAGGTTAGGGAGGAACACAGGAGCATATGTGCTCTGCTGTGTAACTCTGGCAAAGGCCCCGCCCTTTCTTGGGTTCTGGACAGTTGAGGTCTCAGATGAGACCTCCCCTTCCCCGTGACCAGTTGTGTGTCTTTCTTACTTAGAAAGAAATTAGGCTGCAGGCAGAGGTCCTGCTAAGGCTCAGGCCCCATCCCTCACCTAGTTGACCTCTCCTGTTCTGGTCACCTAGATCCCGCTGCCCAAGCAATCCCAGCAGCACTGCTCACCTTGGTCACAGCGGGGTCCAGTGTATCCAGCAAAGCACAGGCAGCTTCCATCCCCAAGTGGCCCACGACTGCACACACCGTGCACACAGCTGCACACTGGGAGGAATACATAGGAACAGGTGGGGCCCTAGCCTCTGGGTGTAAACCAGGGACACGAAGGGACATTGAGTCTCTGCCCTCTGCATTTCCAGAACTCAGCTCCAACAGGTACAACTTCAGGAGTCCAGAGCTGTGATGCAGGGCCACAGGGGTAGTGGGAGCCCAGGGAGGCACCTGGCCCAGCCTGGGAGTTCAGGGAGGGCTTCCTGGAGGAGGCCTCCGAGAACAGCAAGTGGAGGGGATAGGGGTATGATGAAAAAAATTTTGTGTCTCTAGAGAAGAAATGCAAGGCTGAGGGGCTGGGAGGGAAGCTGGCGGGGGCTGGTTGCAGGGACTGAGTGTCTACAGGACCCCAGGTAGACATTGGCCTTGCCTTCCTGCCCTGCCAGTGCTCACCTGACTGGCAGTCAGGCCCATACCGGTTGGAGTCTTGGCACTCCTGGCAAGCTGAGCCACTAAAGTTTTCCTGGTGGAAAAATATGCCCAGTCAGTGCAGCCCCTCCAATGTCTCCCACCCCAGCCTGCCCGGCCCTTACCTGGCAGATGCAGGTCCCGTTCCTGTCTATGCCATCCAGGCAGGTCCCATGGCCGTTGCATGGGGTCTCTGCCCCGCCAGGGCACTCTGTGGACCCCCCACCCCACACACAGAACTCAGCTGTGTTCCAAGAACTCTCGATTCATCCCTGACTCCAACAGCTCTGGGAAGACCCAGACTCGGCCCCTTCCCAGAGCAGCCAGAGCCAGGTGGCAAGCTATGTTGGTTCATTAAATGATCAAGGTGAAGGGGAATGCCGGCAGATACTGCAGAGGGGGAATCGAAGGCTGGGGTGCAAGGAGCAAGGTGGGACCCCACCACCCCCTACCGTAGCACTGGGACCCCCAGTAGCCAGGGCAGCAGGCCTTCTGCACCACGTCCTTCCAGCACTCCAGGCTGCAGCCGCTCATGGACAACAGAGAGTCCCCCAGCTGTACCTCATAGCTGGGGACAAAGCATGAGCAGGACGATGAGAGAGGCTCCCACACAGCAGCCCCACCCCAGCCTCCTGATGCTGGGTTCCAGTGTTCTTACTCCACCTCCCCTCTCTTTGCCTAGCCCAGAGCTGAGCACAAGACCTGGCACATAAGTAAGTGCTCAGTAAACACTACTAGCCCCCACCTTCTTATTCCTTCCCCGCTTCCTCTCTTTGCCCCACTGGAGGAGCCAACAGATGTATGATTAAGTGAGTCCCTGCCCTTACTCCCCAAGACGTCCAGGCTCTTCCTGGTTCCCTGACACCCCACAGGATACTCCCAGAAGTGGGCAAAGATAGGGGTAGGGGTCCACACCGGCAGTCCTGTGATATCTTCTTCGGGAAATCCTGAAGCCAGCCCGAGGGACACACCTGCTTCTTGGCGGCAGGGCACATGGTGCAGGGTACATGAGTGACAAACTTGGTCTTCACATCACAGTGTCTGGATCGCACCTGGGCCACGAATGGGGTTTGTAGTGAAGGGGCTGGACCCTGCACTAGTCCTGACTCTGTACTGATCACAGCAAGGCCTAGCAGCCCTCCCCAGGCCTTGTTTTTCTACCTGTTCAGTGGGGAGGCAGTGAGGACCGGGAAGGCCCTTAAAACTGGGGAAACCTGCCTGTCACAAGTTGTGACTGCCATAGTATGTCCCTATGTCCACAGTCATATATCTCTGTTCATGGCCTTGAAAGCACTTTGAGAAGTCTGAATCTATACTTTCTGACATTAAAAGAATCTAGCCATTTTGTTCTACTTCAGCCAACTCAGATGAAGAAATTGAGCTTTGAGTGGGTGGTCCTTGCTGAAAACCACCCACTGATAGGATACGAATCAGGCATTAGAACTTGGACTCTCCACCTAGAGATCATTCTTGCCTTTCATTTAAAAATAAATAGTAAATGACATGGCTGACACTGGGAGAAAAACGCACCCATCCCTACTTTCTTCTAAGCATATCCCCACCTTGCTGCCAAATGACCCTCTCATCAAGCCCAAGGGACCCAGGAGTCTGCCCCAGACTTGAGAGGCTGGCCTCTGTAAGCAGGCATGTGTGAGAGGGTCTGCCTAAGTTTGGGCCACTGCAGGCATGTTCCCTGAGACCTTGGCCCAGACTTGGCCATGGCCTCACACCAGCCGGGACGCAAGGGTGCACTGCCCATCATCGGATGAGCAATGCTGACAGTAAGGGAGCTGAGAGGACCCAGGCTGGAGGCCCAAGAAGTTTCCTGGGGGAGGCGACAATTGAGGTGGGGCCTAAAGGAGGAATGACATTTGGCTGGAGCAGTGCTCCTGGTAGAGTGGATAGGAGAGACAAAAGGCACGAAGCAGGAAGGAATAAGTGACCATGTGTGATGAGGCAGAAAGTAGCCAAGGAGAGGCTAGAGAGGGGCTGGTGGCCAGGCCATCTAGGTGAGGCTGAGTCGGGACAGGCCTACGACTTGGTTTGTGTTTTAAATGGCCCTCTGGCTGCTACATGGAGAAAAGAGGTGTAGGCAGGAAAAGGGGTTGTCACCTGAGGGTGCCAAGAAAGCCCTGCCCGAGGGTCCCATTCACTGGCCTGCCATAGCTCCTGCACGGCCACCATCACTGGGACTACCTCTATAGCAACAAAGTCCCAGTAACCTACAGCACTGCACCTTGGAGGGACGGAAGCTAAACTCTTGGTTGTAAATGGGAGAAAGGGCCACGAGAAGGTGCATTTTAATAGAAGAGAGGTTTTTAGGGGGCTTGGGACACGGCCTGGAGAGCTGAGATGTTCTTATGCTGACCATACCAGTCCAAAGGGAATGAGCCCAGGACATGTTTCCTAGAACACGTTACAGATGTGTGGCCTCCCAAAGCAAGAGAAGAGGAGAAATAGTGATCAACACTTTCTTCTGATGAATATGAGGGTCCCGGGGCCTTTCTGTGCTATGATTTGGCCTTTTCCGCTCATGCCTCTGCGGTCTACAAAGAGGGAAGCTGTGAGCGGCCTCAGGCTGAGCTGTGGGCTGGGATTGTGGTCTCATTCTCCACCCCAGGCTCAGTCTTTGCTGAGCCAGGGAGCATCTAGGAAGTTGGGTAATTCCAGAGTCGGGCAGCTGCTGGCTCAGGGCAAAAGCTCTGCAGGTGGCAGGCTTTCCTGAGGGCTACCTGGTCAGCTGGGCACAGCTGCCAGGATGCTCACCATTGGCCCAGGACCAGCCCTTAGAAGAATGTCGGTCAGCCTTGGAAAAGGGCTCAAGGGGAGTGGGAGCACACTGTCCTCACTCTTTTGATGAAGCAGTGGGTGAGGTCCGGGCACAGGGAGGAAGCCAGAGCCCTGTGTCATGTGGTGGACACTCATTCACAGGATATCTTGTTCGTAAATGGCTGTGAAATGGAGATAAGTGGATAAGCCAGCAGCCAAATCATATTTCTTTCAGGACCGCCCCACAGGCAGGCACTCAGGCCTCCTCTGCCAAGCAGCCTGGAAGAAGCATCAGCAGTCCTAGCCCACAATCTCACTGTTGGTCCCGCTGGGCGGAGTGAGGCTGGATTACAGCCAAATGCTGAATCAGATTCCCTTCTTCCTGGGGGCACCTCGGGATCTGCCTGTGCCAGGCGAGTGCTGCCTCACTCCCTGCCCCAATCCAGAACTGATTTTGCAATGTCTGCTTCTCACAGAGACACTGCTAGGGAATTTGAGGAGACACGAGATGTTGAGTCTGTTGTGAGAAGGTGGAAGAAATTCCCCCAAGCTGTGGTCCAGGGCCCAAAATCCCAACTACCTCAGAGGAAGGAACCCAAAAACTGCTTCCCTTGCACTAGATCAATGCCCCTCTGCCTTCAAACTCCAGTTCCACCTGCACCTACACACTCCTAGCACAGAGGAGGTGCTTGGTAAAAGGCTATTGAATGGACAGGTGCTAAAACCCCCTCCTCCAGGAAGCCTTCCCTGCCTCTACTACCTGAACCTGCCTGTGTTTGAGTCTTGCTCCTGCCACTCACCGGCTACGTGAACCAGAGAGAGGTTTTCCCTTCCCCTCAGAGCCTCAATTTCCTAATAATTACAGAGAGTCTCATATTACATGGGGTGCTGGGAGGGCTGAGTGACTGAGGGTGTGTGAGAGGAGGCCAGCACTGGTGTGTCCCTGTACACAAGAACCCCTTGGACACTCTTTCCTGACCCAGACTGGCTGAGCTCAAGCTCCCGAGCTCAGGCTTAGAGGTAGTCTCTGACAAGGAAAAGAATCCCAGCCTGAAGCCCCTCACTGATCCTTGTTCCCAGAACATGAGGAAGTAGAAAGGCCTGTGAATTCCCTTGCACTGTACACACGGGGAAACTGAAGCAGGGGTGAACAGGAACTAACCTACAGGAACGGCCTGTAACCCTTGGCTCCTCTACCATCACTGTCTCCTTTTCAGCCTCAGATCTGCCCATGCTCAGTCCTGACCTGGCCCTGAAGCTGGTGAGGTCCCTTTCCATGCCCCTTCTCTGAGGGACCACAAAGACAAAAAGCCCAGTGATAACAGGGTGCCTGGGTTCCTGTTTTCGTTCCGCTTGGCAGTGGGATTCTGGGCAAGTCCTGTCTCTCTCTGGATCTCAGCTGCCTGTTAGTGATATGGGGACAGCAGCACCTGCCCCAAGAATCAGATGAACTTGGCCTCACAGGGGAGGGTCTCTCATGTGGAGGCAGGCCCCAGCCAGATGACTCTATCTCCATACTCATGGTGGGAGGCTCTTCCAGAAACTCTGGTGGAGACAATGTCTCTACTGTAGGGCCTGGGTGCGCCCACAGAGAGGCGGTCTGGATGGGGCTCGCACACATGGACCTGATGACCGCATACAAAGATCATTC
Source organism: Pteropus medius (assembly GCF_902729225.1). NCBI lineage: Eukaryota > Metazoa > Chordata > Mammalia > Chiroptera > Pteropodidae > Pteropus > Pteropus medius. Next base: position 3,655,325 of record NW_024343578.1, read on the forward strand.
TGCTCCTCCCACCTGGCTGGACGGGGAATTGCAGGTGGTGGTCTGGAGCACAGCTCCAGAGCTGGACTGACCTGTTTCCACCAGCCTTGGGCCTTGGCTTCCTCAGGTGGAGAACAACAGGACCCATTGCCCAGGGGCTGTGAGGATTTGAGGGGATAGTGCCAGATGTGTGCTGTGCACTTGATAAATGGCAGCTCTTAGGCTTGAGGGTGTCATCGTTGACTACTGTTTACCCAGAGGGACTGGGGTCAGTAGACCTCATTTTGCTTCTGGGCACTCTTGGGGCTGGGCATTGGCGCACATGCGCGTGCATGCGTGCGCATGCGTGCCCACACACACACACACACACACACCCAGCACACACACACACGTCACATGAGTCTCTCAGTTTGTCATCCCTGAGAGGGTTGGGGGTAATGAAATCTCCAATCTCCAGACCGAGGCCACATAGAAACCAGGCCTCAGTCAGGACTGGGAGAGCAGGAAGATGGGCCTGACTCTGTACCTCTCACCCTAAGGCTGGGGAGACCGGGGGGAAGCTGCCCACAGCACATCACAGCACATCACAGCACATCACAGCGTACCACACCACAGCACACCACACCACACCACATGCTGGCTGGCTGGGCATAGTTAGAGAAGGTCAGGCTGCTACCCCTGCCACTCCATGTAGCCACATACAGTCCTCAGCCTGGGGAGGTAGACACAACAGCCTGGCCTCTGTTCCTGCTCAGGGAAGGTCACACTGGTACCCTGACTTTTGTGTCTCCAGACCTGTGCCAATCTGTGTACACTCCCTCCCTGCTCCCACCACTAACCGGCAGAGCCTGGACACCATGTCCCCCTGCAACTGGCTCACACTCACCTTCTGCCCCACGAGGATGCTGGAGCCTGCTAGGTAGAAGACCAGGAGGCAGAGCAAGAGGTGGCCCTGGGGCCCTGCCATGGCCGGTGGCGGCTGGCGGGCACACTGTCCAGGACAGAGTCAGGGTAGCCTGTGTGGGGAATGAGCTCTGGAAGGCAGGAACAGGGCAGGCAAGCGGGATGGGGCGGGCACTCGCTTTAAAAGCAGGCTGGAGGCCCCGCCAGCTCACCCCCACAGGAACCCGCCAGGATTTCCTCCTGCCTATCAGCAGCCTGCAGGCGGAAGGGAAGGTGCTGGCCACTGACCCTCGCATGGATGGCTTAGGCCCTGCTTGGAGCTTCCTGGCCCAGGACTCTCCTCCTGGTATCACAGCACCCAAGTCCACCATTAGCCGCAAGCCTGGGGTCTATCAGGGGCTGTGAAACAAATTCCAATGCAAATGCACACAACTCCCCACCCCAAGTGTCTGTAAGCCCAGCTTGTTTCAGTCAGAGGCTCTGGGGGATTCTAGGTGTTGAGGGTAGGGCAGCTCCTGAATCAGATCCGTTCACCTTGATCTTTTCAACTGCTGGGGGCACTTGCAGGCCTCTGACTCCCTGTTAGGCTCTGTGCTAAGTGGACAACACAGTGGACCGCTCCTGCTCTCACCTGCTCCAGCTATCTCTCCGACTGGTCCAGCCACTGACCTCGTCCCTATGCCTCCCTTCTCTCCCCAGGGGCCTCCTCAGTGCTTTCCCTGCAGCCAGTGCCCCTCCCTTCTGCTTCATCTGTTCCCTACTCAGGAGCCCTGTACTGTGGCTTCTACTGCATTCCACGCCCCTGTCCGCTCAGGCTGGCCTCTCTGACCTTGTTGCTGCTCCCCCTCATCCTGCCCCAGACATATTAAGCAACTCTCTTGGTGTTACTGTCACCCCAGATCCTCCCACAGGGACTTACCACAAGGTCCAGTCTCAGGTCAAAGGTCACTGACCTTCATCTCCTTATAGAGCGAGGCACCAGTTGACCCTGGTTTAATTATTTTCTGTCCCCTGCTGGAATGTCAGCTATGGGAAAACATGGACAGTGTCTGGCTGGTTCACACAGTAGATGCTCAATAAAGATTTGTGGAAAAAATAAATGAATGCATGAATGAATGAAGGTGGCTACTTTTATTACCCGTTACTGGTGGGGAAACTGAGGCTCAGAGGGGCTAAGTAACTTGTGTAATGTTGCTCAGCTAACCGATGTTAAGATCCAATCCCAGAGCTGTTGCCTGCAATGCCTCCCCCCAGTAGGTCAAGTCCTTGTTGGACCCAGCTGAATCAGCTGTTACATGTTGGGCTGTGGGGACTGGAACAGTATTAGCCTAGGTGGTGAGGCCTCCGTGTGCCAGGCCTGGGTGTGGTGCAAACTGCCTCTGGTTGTCACTGTCCTGTTTACAGGAGACTGAGATGAAGACAGGTGGCCATTTGTAAATACCTTAGATAATGGCCTGGTTGGGGGAAGCCTTGTCATCTGCCCCTCCTCCTCCTCCTCAGTAGGCTTCCCCTCCCCCTACCAGCACCTGGGGCAGTTGCACTGGCCACTGATCTGGCTGGGGGGGCGTACAGTGGGGAGACCTTACCCTTAGTCACTCCCCACCCACCCCTAGTCTGAGGGCCATGGGTCCTCTAGGTCAGGATCCCTACCCCACTGGCACCCAGGGAAAACAGAGGAGCAGAAGCAGGCCTGGGAGCTGGGTTGGCCACTATCCTCCCCAGTTTTGACCAAATGGCCCCATGCTTTGGGGAATGAGGCTCCTGATTGGGCCAGGATGAGGGAAGTGGGTGGGGCTTAAGGGCCCTGCTCTGGGGGTAGAAATAGGTTGAGGAAGGGTCGGGCACAGGGGCTGGGTCCCAAAGAAGTCCCACATTCTACCTCTGATCTGGCTGGGGGAATACAGTGGGGAGACCTTACCCTTAGTCGCTCCCCCCAAACAAGGGTAAGAGCCCAATACTGATTAATGCAGGGCTCCCTGAGGTAATCCCCATTTCTCAGGACACAACACAGACACAGATGGGCACTCCACCATCTATACCTGGGCTACCTGCCCACAGGCCTTCCTGCTACAACCATCTTGGTGAGACCTACTCCCCCCCAGACCTCACATGATGAAGGATCCCAGACTCTAGGCCACACTCTCATAACAGGCTGTGTAGCCTTTGGTGGGGCTGGGCCCACATGTGACATTCCAGATCAGCAGGGGGCAGAAACAATGAGCTAGAAGTCAGGTTTGCCCCAGAGTTATCTACACTCATGTCTGCCCTGAAGCTCATGGTTTAGCTACAGACCAGTATGGCCCAGTCCTAAGGCCACCCATCTAGCATCTGGTCCTGGGAGAGCCTATACCTTTGCCCTTCATCCCCTCCTCTCCTCTCTCCTTTCTTTCTCCCCAATACCTCATGTTCCAGTGTCTCTAGGGCACCCTCTTTCCCTCAGGTCAACCATGTCCTAGACCAGTGCCCTACCGGGGGGACCCTAGTGGCCATGGAAATAAAAGACTCAGACTGCGTCAAATGCCACTTTATTGGACTAGAGAAAATAGGCAACAGGAATCACACTTGGTGCTGGCAGCTCTAGGTCCTGTGTCCCCATCCCTTTTAGCTCCAAGGCCGGGGGGGCCCTGCCCCCGACGGGGCTCTCCCACTTGTCTGGACCAGGAGAAGCCTCCACTTTGGAAAACTGCACAGGGTGGGAACTTCCAATGTGCATTTTGCTGCCAGCTTCATGATTAGCAGCAAATGCCCACAATGACAGCAACAGCAACAAGACTGGACTTGACATTTCAAGAAAGAACCCATGACACGATGTGTTAACAACAGTCCTATGACAGAAGACACAACACTGCTGTGCCCAGCCACGCTGCACCAGGGGCAGCTAACAGATGCATGGGAGGATAATGGCACACAGAGGCCCTGGAGGGGCTGACACTTTCACTCCCAGAATTAGAAAGAATCAACTGGACATGTAATGTTCATATTTTCTGGGAGGAAAGTCAAATGAAGGTACCAAAAGGGAGGAGAAATCATATTAAAAATAATGAAGGGAGCCTGCTTCTCTGCACTGAGCGGACACTAGCCTGGACATGGAGGGCAGCAAGAGCTGGCTGCAGCCTAGGTTAGCCGGTGAGCTCAACGGGCAGCTCCCGGCCACACAGGGCCTCCCACTGGCGGGCCAAGAGCGAGATGAGCTTCTCACGGCTCTCAGCACTGGGGACAAACACTTGCCACTGGACTTCACGGCCCTGGCCAGCTCTGGCTAGGCCACCTGGTACCTCCCCAAAGTGGTCCATGGTGACGTTGCCCATGAGGTCGTGGCCCTGCACGTCATCAAAAACAAGGGTAAGAGCCTGAGGGTAGGTCTGGTAGCCCATGAGCACACGGTCCAGGTCCCGGACACGGCGGCCATCGTCTAGCCGGTACCGGTCTCTCTGTGGCGGCTCTTTGGCAAACTCAGGCAGTGGATAGTGGACGAAGTCCTCGTCCAGGAGGAAGATCTCGGCGCTGGTGAGCAGGAGCGTTTTGGGGCGCAGCATGCCCCTACAGCGCCCAGGTGGCGGTGTGCCCACCTGGAAGGCCTGCACATACAGCAGGATGCTGAGGGCTGGTGCCCTCTCTGGGTCAGCCATCTTCTGGGCCACGATGAACGTTAGGTCCCCAATCTCCTCCTCGCTGGGGTAGGTGAACTTGACGCGGCTTGAGTGGATCAGCTCATAGTTCTCCATCTTCCCTGCAGAGAGACCCCCGCCAGGGCTATAGCCTGGAATTGGCCTGTGGTGGGGCTGGGAGTGCCAGCAGCCCTAAGCCACCCAGAGATGGCAGCATGAGCTATCTGTCATAGGTGGGAGAGAGTATGCCCAGGAAGAGGCCCACAAGCCAGCAGCCCAGAGCAGAGCAGACACCTGGGGTGCATCTGCCAGATGGTTGCGGGTTTGCTGGGACAGAGACTCTGCCATGACAAAGCCCATGTAAAACCTTAGCTGGCTAAGCAGGACAAGAGAGAAAAAAGAAGAGAGACAGAGGCAGAGAGGTGCTCTGGGGCCTGCTGTGGCCCTCGGGGTTGGCAAGGCTCATGACGTCGGCCCAGATGGCCTGCCTACAGCCTGAGCTGGGTTGGGGTACCTGTAGTCTTGTTCCCAAACTCAGAGTAGAAGTCCTTGTCGACAGGCTCAGGCGAGGGTGTGCGTTCCAGGGAGGAGAGCACGGCCATGAGGTGCTGGAGGAAGCAGTGTGTCAGGTAGCTGTCCCGAGTCAAGCATGTCACCACTTGCATCGGGGAAGAGCCTGTGGGAAAAGGGGCTGGTCATGGTTGCAAGCAGCCCGGTCCCTGCCCTGGAAACATCTCTAGTCTCTATCAGGTCAGCCTGGACCTAAAGACCATAGAGCCAGGGCCAGAAAGGCCCATGTGGGAAAGCATCATCACGGAGCCTGGGGACACGGCCATTTCTCAAGCCGGAAGGGCTGTGACATTTTTCTGGAAGGGGATACAGAGGAATTAGGGAAAGAGCTTAGCTTTCTCTCTTCAGGAAGTATGAGTCAGAAACATCCTGCCCTTAAGCCCAGGGCCCACTCTGCCTGCCCTCCCAGTGCTGCCCCGGCATTTTGCTGCCTCTGGCCGCCCCCGCCACCCCAAGCCCTGTGGGGTGAGTTCTGCACTCTCAGCAGTTCCTAAAGCTGCTTCCTCCCACTCTGGTGAAATGACTTATGAACAGAGAGATGACTCTGTCTGTGATAATGTACCCACATACGAAAGGTGGAAGCCCACTGGCAACACTGGCCTTCACCTAAAATAGGACAAAGCACAGTGGTCACTCACCCGTCAGCCGGAAATACTGGTCAAAAAGCCCAACGTTGACTGTTTGTAGGTCGCTGAGTTTTAAAACAAAGCACTGAGAGATGTGAAAGGGACTGTTGTTGTAGTCAGTGTTTTTCTGATGCCAGAAATCTGTGATAGAGAAAAAGGGACCAAGGGTGGTGGTGGCTGTGCAGAGAGCATGAGGGGTGCACAGCTGCATCCAGCAAGAATGGGTCCCCTGGGCTGGCCAGGCCTGCAGAAGAGCCACCACCACCCTCTATGCATACAAGGCCTCGCGAGCAATGCATTCTAGGGTATGAGCTGCGCCTGGCTGTGGAGTTGACAGGAGTCTCCCACTGAGACCCCATGGGGCAGAGGCTGCTCAATCCCTCATCATGGCTAGTTCCCACATGATTGCTGGACCCTGGCTGGGTTCTTTCATGCCTAGTCTTAGGTCCCTCATGACAGTGTCAGGTGGGAAGTTAGTTGTTTTAACTCCTACTTTCTCAGATAAAGAATTCTCAGTCCAGTGCGGCCAAATCACTGCTGCCTGATGCCATACAACTGGCTCTAGAGACGGAGCCCAGCCTGCCTCCTTAGGCACGGGCTCCAAGTTCCCAGGTGCCAGCAGGCCCTGGTGCTTACCCTGCAGTGGCTCTGAGAAGTAGCGGCGGAGGCCGTCGTGCAGCACAAAGTACACGGCCTTGGTGGAAAGCAGCATGCAGGCGGTCACTTCCAGCCCCGGGGTCTGGTAGAACACCACTGAGGACCACACGAGGTGCCTCAGCTCTTCATTTTCCACCTGGACAAAAAGGGGGCAGGTTTGAGCCTGCAGGAGAGCAGCGTACCCTCTCTATTAGCCCCACTGCCCTGGTGACATGCCTACAGCCTTGGACAGGGAGAGGCAGGAACGTCGTCGTACCTAGTCAATAGATTAATAAACTTGGAAACAGAGAGGAAGTGAGGGGTGGGAGATGGGTGTACTGCAGGGTCTGCCTGGGGCCCAAGGACAGGAGTGGCCACAGGGGGAGAAAATTGACGAGGGAAGGGCAGCCCAAGACCTCCCTACCCAGACCCTCAAAGCTGCAAACAGCTGAAGCTGGGGGAAAAAGTCAGCACAGAGAAGTTGGAGAACCTGAGGCTGACCCCAACACAAGCTCTGCCACAGCCCCCAGGACCAACTATGCTGCCTTTCTCCACACCAGTGCCAGCCAGCTAGACCAGTGCCCAGCCACTACCTCAGCAATGCTGCTGTGGAAGAACTCGATGATGGCTCTCCCCCGCAGGCTGGCAATGTGCCGGAGTGACGGGCAGGCGGGCAAGTGTGAAGGGATCTGATTCTCCTCCGAGGTGGACTGGATCAGGTGCTCGCTTGGATACTGGGTGGAGGCCTCAGTTTGTGCCAGGGCCTCCGCTGGGGCTGAAGTTGCCACTGGCGTTAAGGCCTCCGCTGGAGTCTCCACTGGAACCAAAGCTGGCATCGAGGCCTCCGCTGGGGCTGGAGCTGGGGTCTCTGCTAGGGTCTCCTCTGGGGCTGAGGCTTCTGCCTGGTCCAGAGCAGGGACCTCCACGGGGGTCGGGACCGACGCCTCCACTGGGGCTAGGGCTGGGGCTGGAGCCTCTGTCAGGGCCTCCTGAAGATGCTGGTCATTGCTGCATCTCCCAATCCCCCAAGAGACACCATATTAACATGTGGACCCCAAATGGAGATTCATATTGACATCTGCAACCTCAAAGTGTGAGGGGAACACATGTACCACAAGCCATCTCTGGGGTCTTGGGATTTCATCACCAGGTTCCCTATGAGAAGACAAAACAGTAGAAGGGAAAGTGCCCAGGCCTTTTCTCTTGGGCGGGAGATGGGCAGATGGGGCCAGGATAAGCCATTCGGTACTCTGGGGCTTGGACAGCCAGCCATATGTGACCCATAACTAAAAACTTATTTTGGGAAGGAATTAGAAGTGTCAGAAATGCCAGAGTCCAGAGCACAAACCCACGTGCCCAGGGCTGGGACACGGGCGCATGTAGAGGTGAGAACCAAAAACTCAAAAAACTGTCCCTCAGTGTGTCTTTGGGTCCTCCTGAGATAGGTCAGGCTCTCCCCTCATCCAGCCACCACTGCATGTGGCCACATTAAGTTTTCAATGTTCCCAGCGAACGTTGGTCAAACAATTCTCAGAACATTTAAAGCTCAGGAGTCTGGGGGACCCCTGCAAGCAGCCTATGTATGTGCCTATGTGCCTGTGGCCCATGCTGAGGAAGTCCTTTGGACACTGTCCTCTCAACTGGGCAGTCCAGCTATCAAGTAAGATCCCTAGGGCTCTGACCTTGAACTGGGCCACATGCCCCTAAGAAGCCGGTGTGTTGTCTTCCTGTTGTCCTGGGACAGAGATACGTCTGCAAGGAGGAAGCAGGGTGACTGCTTTCTGCAGGGAGTCCCCAGTGTGGATAGGTTCCAGCCAGCCTCGGAGGTGGCAGGGAAATGGAGACCAGGTGTTACCACCCAAAGCCTCAGCACAGGGGTAGGGAGATGGGGAGACAGTTATTCAGGGCACAAGCTGCTCTCCAGCACCTAGAAGCATCAGGGGTCTCTACAGAGGGCATGAGACTTGAGCTGGACATAAGAGTCACCTGATTCACCAAAGAGGTTAGAAGCCCTCTGGGAACATTAGCTGGGAGGCTGGGCTGGAGGGAGAAGACAGGTCTCATGAGATGCTGGGGTGAGGACAGAAGAGAAAGTGAGCTAGACTGTGTCTCAGGGAACAGAAGTATGACAAATAGAAGGATTTCTTGCTCGGGTTGGGGAAGCCCCAGCACATGTGAAGCCAGGGGGCAGTAAAAGGAGACAGGGGCACACTCAAGGGCACAGGCCCCTTGAGCCCCAGGTATGGGTGAACTGTGGGTATGACCATGCTCCTTAGTGGGCTCCCTCTACTCCTAGCCCCAGGCAGCCCGAAGGGAAACCTGGGGAGGAAGCCCAGGGAAAGCCAGGTTCAGGGGGCAGGAGCAGGGTAGAAAGGAGAAAAAGAACAGGCGGGGCCGCTACTCCTTCCTTCTCTGTGCCTCAGTCTTCTCCCAGAAGAAAAGAAGCTTTGCATCAGGTGACCACCCAGCTCACACACTTAGACCTTGCTGCTCTCAGCCAACAGGTTCCTTTGGAAGGCATTTCCCAAATTACATGCAGAGAGAGGACCCGTCAGCCACCCAGGTCTTTCCCAGAAGGGGTGTGAGGCTCCCAAAAGGGGAAGGCATGGAACTGGGAGTCAGAGGCGGGTAGTGTCTGAAAACAGTCTACCAGACCACAGAGCCAGCCACTAGACTGTGAGTCCTCGAGGGGAAGGGGCATTGAGAGATGCCTGGACCCAGCGGAGCAGAGTAGAAAGGTCCAGAAAAAGTGGCAAGAGCCCAGTGATCCAGCCTGTCCTTGTGAAGCCCTCAGAGAGAAACAGCAACCCAGCCCCAAGCTCAAGGGAGTCAAGGACACTGATGAGGGTGGTCAGGAACTGAGGAGCAGCTGAGGAACTAGGCTCACTCTGGACCCACTCACACATTGCAGGTGCTCAGAGATGTGCACTGGGGTAAGTAGTCTCACATACAGAGATGTGAACTCTGGGCACATAACAAGCCCCATGCCTCCAGCTCCATAAGCCTGTGTTTAGTCTCACCTGGCCCTGCCCTTAGCAAGCTGGCCATCCACAAGGCGGCTCTGGGACTGGTCCCCAGTCACAGGGGTCTTGGCGATGACTACAGTCTTCAGGTCCTGCAGAGAGGCCCGCAGCTGGTTGTAGATGCGCAGGAAGTGAAACTTCTCATGGGGCAGCACAAAGATGGCGGTGACAAAGCGGTAGCCCACGAGCAGCTCCAGCACATGGCCGTCAGCAAAGGCGCCACGAGGCTGGGTGCAGCTGCGTGTGGGGTCCAGCAGCACAGTGGAGAGTGGTACGCGGCTAAGCTTGAAGCTGTTGCGGTTGCGACAGTTGTGGGTGCCACGGTTGGGCATGGGGTTGAAGTCAGCCTTGATGACGTTGAGGTGCTGGGGTGTGAGTAGCAGCCAATAGGGGATAGTGGCAGACTTGACGGCCTCAGAGGGTGCACAGCAGGAGCGCCGCACTGCTGAGCAGAGCGTGCAGCTGGCCCACTCAATGTTGCCTGAGTAGTCCCCAGCTGCTGTCTGCACCATCCGCTTGTCGCTGTAGACCAGGTAGACAGGGAAGCAGCCCTGGCTGCGCTCCTGGCAGCCACCTGCCACCTTGTAGAAGGTGAGCAGCTGGCGGAGGAACTCCTGCAGGCTGGTGTGGCTGCCATAGAGCACGGGGCTGCACAACATGGCCATGTGCTGCGGGGCAAAGCACGAGCGCAGGTCGACATGGAACTCATGCAGGTTGGCGGCATCCGAGATGATGAAAAGTGTGTTCTCGCTGTGCCGCACCTTGAGCACCAGACACAGCTCCGGCATGAGGAAGCCGAACTCAGTGAGGTCGCCATGTGGGAAGCAGAAGACGAAGCGCAGGGATGAGAGGATGTGCTGGCTGCTGCCCCTTGACTCCTGGTGCGGGATCTCGAAAACAGCGATGCCAAAGTCAGTGAGAACAAGGCAGGCAGCAAACTGGCGGATGCTACCCTGCACATGGATCAGGAAGCACCACAGCACTTTGAGGATGCGAATGTGCTCCAGCAGGAAGTCCTCATCTGCACCCAGGGCCCACTCCAGGGCCAGGCGCTCCTCCTCACCCTCCTCTTCCTCCTCCTCCTCTCCCCGGCCTCCCTCCTCTTCTTCCTCCAGGTCTGGGGGTCCCATTTCAAAGTAGCGGTTCTCAGCAACATCCTCCTCCTCCTCGTCATCCTCGCCTTGCTCGCCTTGGCCCTCCTCCCGTTGATTGGCAGCCTCGATCCAGGCAGGCAGCTGCCGCTCGATGGCCTGCCGGATGAGTGTGCTGAGGCGCTGGATGAAGTCCTGGTTGGTGGCTGTGTAGCCAATGCAGGTGAAGGGTAGAAAGATGATCTGGCCAGAGCCAGGCACCACCTGGACCTCAGGCTCCACATGCTCTGTGCTATGAGAAAAGCCATTTCAATGACATGCTGGTCTGGGACATCCCACCTCCCAAGTCTAGGGCCTGCTGCTGCATCCTGGTTCCATGGAACCTGAACTCATGGGTCTCCCAAGACTCCTAAACAGCCGTGTCTATTCCTAGGACAAGTTCCCTGTTAGGGAGCCAAAGTTCTAGAAGGCTAGAGCTGCCAATTTCATCAGAGTCCACATGCCCAGGGCTCTAATGACAGGTGTCCAGCAGAGTCCTACTCACACCACACAGGCTCCCCCAACAAAAGCATCATAAAAACTTTGCAGTCATTCAGACGCTGGCCATGAGCTCCAAAGGCAATGAGTGCTCAAGGGCATTAACTCATTAACTTGTTGACAACAGTTTCCTTTGGAGGCACCCCATCGCAGGGGGGATCTTAGGACCTTCACATTTAAATTCAAGCTCCTCTTGGCCACCACTGCCCTCATGAAAAAATATGAGTACAACAGGGCTGGGAAACCTCCTCCACAAAGGGTCAGGGAGTGAATACTTTAGGCCCCACCCACATCTTTTTTTTTTAAGCAGCTCTTTAAGAATGAATAATCATTCTTAGCTCATAGGCTATGGACCAAACCAGCCTTGATCTGACCCCTAGTGTAGGATAACATGGATCATACAAAGTTTAGAAATTAGAATTTAGAAGCAGACCAGAGCCCATCTCATGTGTTTATTTTAAAAGAGACAGTCTGAAGAAATTCTGTGAATAGATTTTTAACAAAATCTAACCGGTTATCACTAGCCCATAGCTGACAGAAGGCCCAGAATGCCTTCTTAACCAACTTCTTTACCTTGTGCCACCAACAGCTCCGGATACGTCCCTTAAATCATCGGAAGGTGCCTGACAGAAAAGGGAATGTGGTCAGCCCCAACCTGCTATATTCATTCCCTGACATCTAGCAGGTACTGGACCTTGAGCCAGGTACCCCACCTGTCCTCCTTCACTGCCCTGCAGTAAGTTCCTCACCATCCCACTCTCTACTCTGGGGTAGATTCTAGGGCCTGGAGGCAGAGAGACCCCTGTCAATTATCCTGTCAGTGCCCAGCAGCACTGATTCCCATCTGTCTGTCTACTCCCAGCCCACGCTCCCAATCCCTGGGCCAGAGCCTCTTGCCACTCTGCGGTTCAGTTTATACCTCTGAGTCTGGCACCTAAGTGCTCCCTATGCCACCTCAGAGGGTCCACGTGGACAGTCTACCAACTTGGTAACTGGCCAGTAGAGGACACAATGAACAGAGGCTGCATAGCACCTGGCAAGGCCCTTCCAATGATTTCTGGGCAATGGGGAACACCTAAGCTTAGGAAGCTTCCTTCCTACTGTGTGACCCCGGGGAAGGTGAAAGGAGAGAGTGTTATGGAGTGCTGAGACAGAATGAGAACTCTGCAAACTGCCCCAGGGTCACACAACCATGACCCTGTGTTATTGAACAGAGATGGGGCTGGAGGGAGGCCCAGGTACCAAGCACACTCCCCACGCACACAGCAAATGAGCCACTCACCCCACACTTGCCTTCCTCCTCTCTTCCCAGGACACATGAAGAAGCTCCGGAACCCTCAGCAGCAGCCACAGAGAAGGTGCCAGAGTCATACTGTGTCCCAAACTACCAGGGTGACATGCAGGAATGGGCAGAATGGCCCAGGGGTGCCAGGCAGCAGGGGAGAAACTCTTCCTGATGCATTTGGAACCCAAACAAGCCACCCCGCCCCCGAATTGCTTTCCCCAGGGGAATCCACTCACATGGGCTAAAGGTCATCTGGCTTTGTCCCCCCAGGGCCCAGTGAGAGAGAACTGTCTGTTCCCATTGGCGGAGGGAGGAAAGAGGAGGAAGGGAGCGGGTGGCTGAACATAGATCCTTAACCACAAAGCAGAGAGTATACCAAGCACTGGCAGCATTTGCTCTAGTCAGGCTACCTTCTAATTCCAGATAGCCTTAGACAAGCATTGGCACAGAGGTAACCAATCCCCAGAAGCAGGATGCAGAGGTAGGCATTACCTGTCCGGCAGGGATGGACTCCAAGGAATCAGAGCATCCCCGGGCAATGGGCCGGTCCTCAGGATTAAGACTGTCAGTGGACGAGAGGCTGCTGGCCAGGGCCTCCTCTTGCACAAACATGATTCCTGGAGAGACCAGGGGCAGGCGGGTGGGACAGCAGGGCAGGAGAGCAGCCATTCAACAAATGGGGCTGGGCCTTTGGAATACCAGCATGGCCGAGGGCTAGTCAGAACCCAAAATCCAGCCACGTAGATTACAGAATGTTAAAACTGAAATCTTAAAGTAACCTGAAGAAAGAACAAATGACTGCTTATCTAATCTCGGGGTAGAGAGACTTTCTGAGCTTAAATCCAGAGGAAGAAACTGAACTGTAACTACATAAAAACTAAACTATAAGTAAAAAAAAAAAAGAAACCTACTAAGATAAATCAAAGTCCAATGAAATGAGAAAGAAGTACTTACAATATTTGACATTTTTATCTTTAATCTATAAAAGGCTGTTACAGATGACAAAAATAGGGGAAGAAAGTTGGAAATCCCATTAGAAGACTGCAAAGAATGAATAGAACTTCCGCAAAAGAATGGCCAATGGATATAACATGAAACAACGCTCACCCTCACAAGTAATCATAGAAGGGCAAGTTGGAACAAGACACCAGTTGTCTCTCACTTTTGCTAAGGTCAGACTGTGCGGCCCAGACTCGGCCTGACTGGGTAGAAGCGGGCACTGGGGTGCGAGCTGGCCTGCCTGTCAGGAGAGCAGTTTGGCAATATGTCCATCAAGAGCCTTAAACGTATTCACTCCTAGAGCCTCTGCCAAGCAAAATGACTAAATGAAGCCCCATCCCCTCAATCTGACACCTCTGCAGAGCTTCAAGACACACAAGGGCACAGGACCACAAGGACAGCCCATGCCCAACACCTATGGCCTGCTTCTCACAGAATATACCCACTGACCCTCCCCTAGGTAACACACTGACTCATGCTCCTGAGAAACACATGGTGTTTTTAAACACTGTTGAGGCTGTTTCATTATAGCACGTCTGGACTCATTACTGTACTCCAGACATTTCCTAGACTGGTGGAGGTACAATAAAGCCGTTTTAAACATTTTCCTAGGTGTAGCCGGTTGGATGAGATGAACATTGGGCATTGATCCTTGTTTCGCAGGAGCCCAGGGCTTGCCTCCACAGCCTGGCTTTACCACCAGTCACCACGGTTCAGTGAAAGAGCCCTAGTAGTCACAAACCCTTGTCCAGCTCTGCTACTGCCCGGGGACAGGACAACTCAGGTAGGCCAGGTCCTCTGCCAATGAGGTAGGCAGGCCAATGGCCTAAGCCCAGACTCCTCCGCCAAGAGCAGCAGCAGGTGCTCTGCACAGGTAGGAAGAACTGTAAGCACACATGCATGAAGCACACCCTTCTCTCCTGGAACTCACATGCTCAGATCCTCCCCATCCCTTGAAATTCCCCTTCCACACCACCTCCACTGCAAATCCCTCTCCTCTAGAAATCCCTCTCCTTCTACAAAACACCCCCATATCATTCTGTTCTCCCTTGGGCATACAGCTCATCTCCCCAAGTTCCTCAGGGGCACTGTACTGGTCATTTTGAAACCCACCTCTAGAATACCTCTCCCTCTACAAAAAAACCCCAAATCATTCTGTTCTCCCTTGGGCATACAGCTCAACTCCCCAAGTTCCTCAGGGCACTGCCATCTTGAAGCACCCCCCAAAAAAAGGACACGGGAGAGTGCTTGCCCAGTGTTAGCTCACACATGCCTCTTATTTACCACAGTTCATCGAATCTAAGATGCGTAGATGTGGTGCCATCTTGGTCTTAGCAGGTGTCCAAGGAAGGTTTTCACACGACTCCATCACGAATATCAGTTGGCTGACGGCAACTATGAGACACCACTGACTGAAAGATGCATCTCAATTTCAGAGAAGTCACAAGGTGGAACTGTGTGCATCTTAGAATTGATGAAGTAGGGTGTATACACTCAAGTTGAGAAAATAGCTTCAGAGAGGCTACGAATTGCTTGAGGGAACATGGCCAAGTTGGGATGCAAACTCAGCTGACTGATCCCTAGGTGCCTGCTCCTAACAACTTCTCTATGGCTTCCTCTCAGCTCCGCGCCCTGCCTAAAGAACCAACCCTAGCATTTCGTATGTCAGCCCCTATTGGTCACAATTCTTCATGACTCCAACAAGCTGGCTAACAGCTCCTGAGATGACGAGAGGCCTGGTGTTTACTGGATAGCATCCCTTCAAGCGGGCCCCTGAGTACCCAGTTTATTCACAAGTATGTTCATTTCTAGGGAATCAGGCTGGGAGCAAAGCTGCTCCCACACGAGAAACCTTTACCCATTCAGGCAAGATAAAGCAGTACATAGCTGAACACGAACAGCTGTAGACTTCTCCATTTAGTGAGAAAAAAAAGCAACATTTTCTTGCCACTACCCCCCCACCCCAGCCCTTTTTGGAGCTGAGGAAATGAGGATTGGGATAGTCTCTCTGCTTCCTTCCTGGACCACAGTTTGTACAAAATAAGTGGTCAGAAAGGGCCATTCAGAGGATGGGACAGGGATCATCAGGAGAGTGCTCAGATGGGGGCCCGTCCTTTGTTTCTCACAAAAAGGAAAGAGGTGTGCACACAGACATCCACTGCAGTTTTATTTATAAGTGGTGCAAACGTGGAGACAAAGTCTAAATGTCCAGCATCTGGGAAAGGGGGAAACAGACTACAGTGAGTCACTCGGTGGTGTGTCTCCAGGAGAGGGGGTCAGTGAGGAAGCGGGGCTGAGGCCTGGGCCTGGCTGGTACAGAGGCTTCACCAGCAAAGGGGGGTGGGGGGGCTGCCTGCAGCTGCGGCTCTGGAGGCAGATGCCTCTCTCACCCCACTGGAAGTCCTCTCTTTACCAGCTTGTTCTCCACTTGCTCGCTCAGTCAGATAATCATTCGTCAATTCCACAAAGGCTGACTGAGCACCGACTGGACCCTGGCCTCGAGGACCAGTCGCAGCTCCCTGTCCCTAGAACCCGAGTCAAGCAATTCCTGCAGTGCTGTGATTGGGCAGCATGGGTGTGAGGCCTGAAGAGGGCTTTGACCCTGAGGCAGGAGATGAGGTCAGGGAGGCATCTTCACAGTGATATACGCCCCGGCCCCCGCCCCTTTTATATATAAAAATAAAACCAAAATTTCTCAGTCAAGGGAGTTACAAAAGTAAATTGACAATCACTCTGGCAGCCAACATCACCATCCCTTCTCAAGAGCGCTCTCCCACATTTCACAGCTGTGACCTTGGTGCATTGCCCTGCAGCAGGCTTTCTAATTGACCCAAGCGCTTCTCTCTTCGTCCTACCCAGTCTTCCCCTCTCTAATGTGATGGCTGCAGTGTATTTTGCACCACAGCTTAATCTCCCTCTCATCCTCTGACATTTGTCATATTCCCCGCTTCGATAGCATAAATTATGCTGCAGTGAGCATTTCGTGTCCCCTTCCCTTATCTTATCCCACCAAGATAAAATCCCCACCACAGGGGTTACCAGGTCAAGGGGTGCAAACGTTTTTCTGGCTCTTGAAACATAAGGTCAAACTGTTTTCCCAAGACCTCACACCAAGTTCTGCGTCTCCAGGAGCCCGGGTGGGCGGGCGGCGTTCCTTCCTGTGTGTCCCGAGCCTCGGCTCCACTCGGGATGGCACACCCTCCCCTCTTCCGTGGGGGCCAGGCCAGCAGACACTCTCATGGGACCTGCTTCACTCACTCATCTCCGAGGATGCCTGGGTTCAGAGGTGAAAACCCTTTGAAAACGCTAAGACAGTGGGCAGGTGAAAGGGACTGGTCTTCCATGGGTTCGTGGACAGCCTGTCTAGGCCCCGTATGTTTAGGGCTGAGCCGCAGAGATGAGGCAAAGATTAAAGAAAGCTTCCCACACAGGAATCAGGGCGGCCAACTCAGGAAAGTGTCAAGGCCTGGCTTCCCATTAACAAGGAGCCAATTCGCCCACACTGCCTGCAGGGGAGCAGGGTCTTTATGAGCCAGCAGCCCCGAGTCTGTTCAAAGAGCAGCCTCAGGGCCCCATTAGACACCCTGTGGTATCCTAGAGGAGATGGGTTTGGGTATCAGAGCAATGGGGGAGTGGTCCTCACTAAGCAACAACAGCTGAAATCAGGCCAGGCACTCCTACCATGTGCCACTCTGAGGGGAGCTGGCCTGCAGACAGCACTGCACCCTCCCTGTGACTGAACCCTGCGAGGAGCAGGTGCCAACATCTCCCCCCAACTCCAGCCCAACCAGGGGGTCCAGCAGGGCCTGTTTGGCTCTGCTAGGCAGAAGGCTACATACATGATTACCTTGGTTGGAGAGGATAGGCTGGGGCAGAGAGGTGGAGCTGGGAGCCACGGTGGGAGGGGAGCTGCTGGGTCTGACACAGGGAGCAGCTGAGAGCCGGCAATCCTCACTGACCTAGGAGGAGTGCTTGAGTCAGCCCGAGAGAGAAAAGAAGGCTCAGGAAGAACAGAACTCTAAAAGCCAGGGGTGAGGAGGAGAAACTCAAAAGGTTCTCATAAACATTGGTGATGGAGAAGTCGGTCTCACCTAACCCTCAGTAACCCCATGTGGTAGGTTCTATCACCCCTCCCATCTTACAGATGAGAAGAGAGGTGTGACTTGCCCAAGGCCATGCAGCCAGGACTCACTTAATGGTCCCTAGTACTTCCACGACCCAGTTCCACTGAGTGACATTGCTCTTACCTCCCACACAAAGACCCACCTTCTTCTCAGGATTGCTCAGTTTGGACTTGACCTCCTTGGCTTTCTGAATTGCTTTTAGCACTTCCACAGTGTCCAGCTCCTTCTCTGTGGTCATTGTGTTGTCCAGACAGACCTGCAGAGTCCAGAAATGGCTATCAGCCTAGGGGCTGACAAACATAGTAAGAATACAATGGTGGGAGTCCTGTCAAAGTGTGGGTCAGGCCCTGTGAGGCTCAGCCCACTGGGAGGTGACTTCCTCACCACACATAAAGTGACCTGGGAGCTCCTTAGGTGGCCTGGGGAAGTCTCAAACTGCCTAGTTTGTTTCTGGTGAGGCAGGAGTACAAGGTCAATTGAGGAGGCCTCTTGGGTAGCTGAGATTGGGGTAAGGCAGTGACTTGAACAAAGCTCTCAATTACAGCAGAACTCAGATTAGTAAAGAGCATGGAGAAGGCCTTCTGGGCTGGGGAACTGGGAGGGCAAAGGCATGGGAAGCAGGACCTCTATCTACAAATGCAGGAGGAGTTGTGGGCTGGCAGGCAGTGTGGGACCAAGCAGTGCAGTCAAATGAAGGAAGGTCCCAAGAGCCTAGAGCCAGGGAGGGAAGGTGTCATCTTGTGAACATTGTCTTGGTGACTATGGAGGAAGGGGCACTTGGGGACAAAAAGAGATGGTAGGCTTGGGTGGAGGGGAGGGCAGGGTGAGGGAAGAATGCAGATTTCTAGGTATCTTCTGGTCTGAGATTTGGGAGAGTAGGGGAAGGGCCTGCTTGAGGCTGAGTAGACAGCTGAACCTGGCGAAGGACCTGTTTGGTTGGCATGGTGGTAGGTGACGAGATACAATTAGCAGGCAGTAGATACTGGCTGGGTTATACTGGTAAAGGTGGGCACATTGGGTTTATAGCCAGACTTCATGGCCAGAAGTTGTCCAGGGAACATGATCATTTCAAATATCTTATTTCTGACCCTTGCCTACAATAATCAATGTTACTATTTAAGAAGCTGAAGAGAGTCCCTCCACACTCAGTCTGTGCCTGTAGGCTTGTGGGGAGCCCTCTTGGCATGAAGCTCTGAAAGAAGTGTCACGAGGGAAGCCTGCTGGGGAACTACGGTAGTCCGTGGCCACTGACAGGAGGGGTTGCAGAAGGGGTGAGGGAGCTTTTTCCTGGGGAGGCAGACTTCCCAGAACTGAAAGGCTCTTCAGGGTGGGGACACTACCCCCGGCTCTACCTGTGAAAATGTGGACTCTGTCCAGACTATTTCTTAGATGGAGCTAATCCCCACCCCACCCCCAACCCTAGCAGCCTACCTCAGAGGCCCTCTCTCCGAACTGAGCCAGCACTTTGGTTCGGTAGTCAGGGATGATGCTCAGAGGGTTGTTCAGCAGAACCACGTGCTCCAGACATGGGAGGCTGCCTATGCTCCTGACCTCCTCCATCTGCAAAGCAAATTTCATTCCCCTCATCCCTTCTTTTAACACTTTGGCAACATGACAACACATTTGATGGTCTCTTCTAGATGAAAAAAAAAAAACCTTCACCATTCTTCTTTAAAGTGATAAACACCAAGGCCCTGCCATCTCAGAACTCTGAGATCCTCTTGGGACGTGGCTCACCTGTTCGATTCTGTTATTGCTGAGATCCAGGTTGACCAAGGAGTAGAGCTTGTGCAGACCACTCAGACTCTCCAGGAGGTTGCCTGCCAGGTTCAGAGTTTTGATGTTCCCCAGTTTGGTGTGAACCCCCTCCAAGGAGGAGAGCTTGTTGTAGGACAGATCCAGGTGCACAAGGTTGTACAGGTGCTGTGGCAGCATTGAGAACAGGGTTAACTGGTTCAGGTCAAGGCTCCAAAGAAAGGAGACTAACACTAAAGGTGTGATGGGCCTTCCAACCTAAAATGACCAGTTCTGTAGGCTGTTATTTGGAAGAGAACCCCTCTTTCCCCCTGCACATGCCACAGCCCACTGGCACCCTCTGCAGAGGCAGCACAACCACAGGGTAGGTGTGGGCTTTGAAAATGAGGCTGTTCATCATCACGATGGAGGTGGATCATGGTCATCTCACTCTACTTGTACTTATTCATCTTTTCTAATTCTGGGGAACTACAGCAACAATTGCTCAGTGCATCACTGAAACCCTACATGGAGAGCAGCAGCCCCTGCCCCTATGAACCTCTGGTGCACCCAGACACCTTTCAAGTACCTGTGACAGAAAACCCCGGGTATGGTCAAACTACCAAGGCTGCACCAGCCTTCTGAACTCTCAGGGACCTTCTAAGAAACCCACATGTGGCAATGATCTCCAAAGACATTAATTACCTGCAGGTTGTCCACTACTAGCACTCCATTGTGACTCAGGTCCAGGAACTCAATCTTTGGAATCAGTTTCTTGTGGAAAAAAAAAAGGACAACACCCAACCAATGTCACTCTAGGAGACTGGACCCTGTATAACCCCTGTACATGGCAGACAGACACCCTGAGACTCTTCCAACCATGGATTATTGGGATGGCTGTCTCTGCAGGGCCATTGACGTGACTCCTCCCAGTGCCCACTCAGCAGTATGTCCACAGGACCACACAGGGACTCCAGTGATGAGCACGTCTCCGTTTTTATAGAGCACTCAGCTTATGAAATGACAAATGGCAAGGTTCCAGAGAAAAATGTCTGTCCATCCTTCTCCAACACTACCCATTGAAAAGCAAAAATACAGGAGTCACTCCTATTTTCCAAATGCCACCTGGATGTCACTCTTACATGGGCACATCTGGAAGCTGAGGAATGATTTTTGCATTCCACTCTTTGGGAATAAATGTCATCACTCACTGTATTTTTATTTCAAATATATGTGCAATTAATATGCCTCATTTGGTTCTAAATTCAATTTCACTTATTTTGAATTTAAAAATTACAGGCAATGCACAGAACACAGATTTTCTGTGGTCTTCCAGAAAAAGCCAAGTTAAATACCCAATCTCAGGGTTCAGTCAAGCCAGAGAAGACCCTAGTGCCTGCTGCTGAGAGCGTACCACAGACTCGTCGATCTCAGAGATGCTGTTGTGGCTCAGGTCTAAGGTGGTCAGAGCTTGCCAAGTGGGGATGATCGCAGTCACAGGGCCTTCCAGGGCTGTGCCTTCTGGCTCCCACTCATCAAATTCTGAGGCTTCAGGAACGAGGACTTCCTGTGTAAGAACATCTGTTGAGCTACACTTGGGCCCTCACGCAACATTCACTGGGAACGCTATCATTGCACAATTTCAGGAAGGGCTTGAGCATATTTAGCATGTGGAAGTGAACTTGCATTAAAATTGGGCTTTGGTTCATATGTCTTTAAACGATTGTGAAATAACTGAAAAGCTTAGCAACATAACAGCTACTTGGAATATATTCTAGCCCTGCTTCAGGAGCAAATGCTTTTCAAGCCCACAAGAGCCTTTTGCTATGTAGTGATGCCTTTTTTGGCTTAAATCTCAGAGGCTAAAGGTCAGAATTCATGGTGTTTCCAGGCAGTTGTGCTTTTCGAGGTGACATTGGGGTCCCCACTGTGGGCAGCAGGCCCCTTTAACTGTTATATCACAGGGCTCAAACCCAACAATGCTGAGAAAAGGGTAGCAGCACGGAGTGCAAGGACATCATTAAAGGGGAGGGAAGGAGGCCTCCTTATTTTGACTTTTCATGCCCACAAGACCTCTCCTCTCTCAATCAATCATTTTGGGCCCTGTGAGCCGGGCAGCAGAGAGTGCCTCTTGCTCCAAGAGGGGCAAGGTGGTCTGACACCCTTGCTCTTGACACAAGCCTCCTTCTTTTAGCCAGTAAGCCTCAAATTCTACCAAACTCAAATCTTGATTAGACAGTCTAAGTCATAAAAGTAGCCACTGTGCCTTTTCTGGAGAAGAATTTTAACATTACTAAGATGCATTCCATAAAAAGGTAAACAGGAACCTCTTACATTCTCAAATCGAGTATTTCTGATGCTCACATACAAATAACAAGGCCTAACTTGTCTCCTTCAAGTCCACTAAAAACAGGACACAAACAAGTGCTAAGCCAGAGCTTTTTAAGCTCAGAGAAACATTTATATCAATATAATAAATGTCCTGCTACTTGCTACTGCTTAACAATTTGCTCGTCCAAAACCAGTGATTTTTTTTTGAGGGGTGGGAGGAGTGGGGGTACTCAGTTCCTTAAAATAGCTTGCTTAACAATGTGATTTTTAATGAAGATGAGGACTAAAGTGTCCTGGGGCGGCTAAGTGCTGGGAAATCCCAAGTGAGTGTGTGGCTGCTCAGGCCCAGGGGAAGGTCCAGCTTCTGGTTTCTGACAGTGGCAGTGTTCACACCTACCCTTGGTGAGGAGTACCAAAGTACAAGACCCTACCCTGCAGACAGTTCCCAAAGGAGAAACAGGTGGCACTCACCTTCATCAAGGTTGCTGAGAAGCGGACACTCATTGTGGCTAAGGTGGGCTTCGACACAACCAGCCCCCGGATGTGCTTGGCATCACAGTGACTTATCTGGAAAAAGAAATAGTAATTGCACCATTGTTCCATCAGAAGTCCCGGGAGGTGGATGTTTGTTACTCACACACAAAAGGAGCGCAACCACCAGTGGACCCAAATCCTTAGAAGCAGGAGATAACTCAAATCTGAAGTCTCTCTTTTCTTCAATTTTTAGTGCTGAGTAAACAGTCTTTGAAGTTATCTGGTAAGACCCACAATAAACCACAAACTCCATTTTCTCTGTAAGGACTGCTTGGGGCTTGGCCAGTGGACAGAAAGTGTGGGCCAGGGACCAGAGCTGAGAGCAAGGGGCCTCTGCAGCACAGTGAGCATGGTGGGCCCTCCTGCTCACCACGCTCACTTCCCAGTCTCGGCTGTGTTGAGTAAGAAGAAGGCAGTGTAGCCAAAGCGCATTCCCCTGAGCCACCTGCCTGAGTGCCAGACCCACAGAGCCCAGTGGCAGAGCCTTAGCCTTCTGAGCCAGGGCAGGGCAAGGGTGAGCCGGGCACTCCATCAACTTCCTAGTCTTCACTCAGCCTGCATTGGTTGAAGCACACTCCACAAGTTCCCACCAAGGAAAGCAGTCCTCCAGGTCTCTGAGATGAACACAGAATGTTGCAGGCAGAATAGTCCAATGGGTGGCAGGGGCTCTGGAGTTAGGCTCAGCTAAACTCAGATCCCAGCTTTCCCTTCATTAATCGTTTGGTCCTAGCCAAACCTCCTTATCTCTCTAAGCCTCAGTTTCCTCAATTATAAAATGGGAATAAAAGTGCCCACCTCACAGGGCTGTTAGGAAGAGTCCATCAAGGAGTGTACATTAGACATGGGGCACAGGGCTGAACATGAAAGCCATGCTCGAGAAATAGATGCTTTAATACATTTTTTATTATTTGTTACTGAGTCTCCTTTCATTTTAAAAATGGTAACAAAATTGGCATCACAAATCCAGGAGTTCAGTAGTGAGCAATGCAAAGTATTTCCTGCTAGGTGTGGGCATGCCAGAGGGCAAGGAACCCTCAAAGCTCATTGCTGAACTGCCTTGGGAAACAGACTTGGAACTGGCTCTGCCTGACCCTCAGAATGACTTCTCAGCACTTCAACCTGAATGAGGAAGCCCAGAAGGAGCTGGACACTGGTGCTCCATCCTGTCCAAATGCTGCCTCATCCTGTCCAAATGCTGCCCATGCCAGGGGCGGAGACATGCAGACCAGCAAAGAGCAGCAGAAGTCTCTCTTTCTCTGCTTTCGGGTTGGCCTTACTTACCTAGATGGAATCTGCCACATACTGAAAACATGAAAAGTAATAGTGCCTTATAATTAAGTCCAGACACCCAACATCAAAAACACTCCCTAGCCACATACAGTCACAAGCAAGATGATACATATGCAGGACTCAGCTCTATCTGTACTTCAGGGGCCCTGGGCCTTACCTCCACCTGATGAAGTGACTTAAATATTGACAGATCAAAAGGCAGGAGATGCTCCTGAATGTTGCTGGTCCCAAAAGGTCCTTCTGTGCCAGAAACCTGCAATCAAAGATGCAGTTTGAATTAGGGATGCTGCCACAATCGCTACCCATCCATGTTCACAGGGCAGGGCTACAGCAACTGCCACACCCGACTTGAAGCTCTGCCTGGCTATGTGAGGCAGAGTGGGCAGGCATCCTGCTCAACACTTCCACAGTCAACAAAGCAGGCTAAAGCCAAGGTTGAAAGCAAGGGACACTGGATCACGACTGCCCCCTGGAGCTCACAGTCAGCAGCACAGTGCCAAGAACCCAAAAGGTGGCCTTCCTTCCCTGGATGGCCCATACAGCCAGCCTCCTTCACATGAACTGCCAGCCAGTGAGCTGTTAGGTCCTACACTGGCTGTATGCCCATCACACCCACAACTGAGCTGCTGCAGCTTTACCTTAAGGTACTTAAGGCGACACGTGAAGTCCAGAATGTGTCCGAGGTCAGTCTTGGCATCCCCACTGGCACATGTGGGCTTTCCCTGCTGCAGCTGCTCGGTGACAGCATAGAGCTGTAGAGGCCCAATGGCAAAGACCTCACCAGCCACCAGAAGCTGTTCACCTGCAAAAGCCATGCCCTACAGAGTAAGCATCCAGCCCCAGCCCTGTCCCCATCAAGTGGCCAGGGTGTCTACCCACTTGGCTGTTAACAAGTTCCTGGCAAGTATCCATTATGTGCACCACACTGCATCAGGACAAAGCCACAGTCCTGAGTATGGAGAAGATAGTGCCCTGCTGAGCTCATGGTGGGCACAGGGCACACCCAGGACACGTGATTACAAAGGAGGGAAGGGCCAGGGGAACGTGTAGCTGGGAAGCCAAAATCTGAGGCACTGAGCCAGGATAAAGCTGATGTAAGGCAATACTGTGGGCAACAGACCTACGCTGCAAACTCCAAGATGCAGACATCTTGAGTTAGGTGAGGCCAAAGATGCTAGCACAGTATAGGGCCACAGGCCCCTAGCACAGTATAGGGTCCCAGGCCCGTAATAGTGCTGGGCAAGTTGTACCCAGTATTTTGAGGACCCACAGTCACATACCTTTTTCAAAGAGCTCCTCGGCCAGTGCTGCAGTGATGCCATTTATCTCCTGCAGAGAAAACAAAACCCACAGTTAGGATGCCAACTTGTCCCTAGTCACCAGACTTGCACATTCCCTATCTACCTGCTCTGCCGTTGCAGTGCAAGCTCACCAGAAAGTTAACAACGTAGGGGAGAGTAAACCTATAATGAATCAAGATGCTTAGAAAGAGAAACTAAATATTCTCAGTCATAGGAACATTTGAAATGTCTCCTCAAAAGTAGAAACCAGACTAATGCTGCAACTTCAAGCCCACAAGGGCACTGGTTGAGAACCTGAGGCCCAGAAGGCTTGGCTATGCCAATCAAATGCTTGTCAGGAAGCCAGCAGCTACCACAACTGGCCCTGGGAGACCCTAGGAGAGGGCATGGTGAGAGGAAGTCCTGTTTCTTCTGGAAAAGGGCTCCCATGACCCTTATGGGATAAAATACTTCCA
This sequence comes from Pteropus medius, assembly GCF_902729225.1. NCBI lineage: Eukaryota > Metazoa > Chordata > Mammalia > Chiroptera > Pteropodidae > Pteropus > Pteropus medius. Next base: position 3,680,351 of record NW_024343578.1, read on the forward strand.
GAGCCAACCCTCCCTGATAGTGACCATTTCTACTTCCTTTCACATTCAAAGATATCTTAGGAAAGAGTGAGCACTTGCTCTCTTCCTGTGCTCATCCCTTCAAGCCTTGCAACACTACCACTTGGCCCCAGCGTCATGAGAAAGCAGGAAAGGATTTCCTTTTAGAATGTGATGAAGAAGACATGACAAAGACAAGCCTTCAGTCACATTAAAAGCTAATGTGCTTGGGTCTTAATTCATGCTGGGCGATGGCCTGAGTACTCGCTATGCGGTGGTTCACTCAGACTCCAACACCCTACGCAAGGAAGACATTACTGTGAACTCTGTTTCACAGATGAGCAAACTGAGATGAGAGGTGCTGTAACTCTCCAATTCTACATGGCTAGAAACTAGCAAAGCCACACACCCAAGCATCTGGCCTTGAAGCCTCTCTGCATATAACCAATTGCATTAACTCTTTAGTGGTGTGACTGTAGGGTTGGCGAGGCCCCCAGGCCCTCAGCCCCACATCCCACAGGTAAGAATTTTAACCAGTTGACAGATGGCAGCCAACAGGACTTTTCGCAAACAGGTCCAGATGGAGGCTGCACAATTGCCTTCATAATTCACAGGAACATCACTGCCACCAATACATGCCATTCACATGTTTATGGGACTTGAAAGGCAACAGGTTACAGGAGACAGGGTGTCCTTTTCCTGTTTTTCTCTTTGGTTTATCTCTTTCTTATCTTTTATACATAATGGACATTTTAAAGGTTTTTTATGTGCTGCAAATATCTTTTCCCTGTATGTGCATGCCTTTTATCTTTGTTTGTGGAGGTTTTCCTGACACAGAGTGGGTTTTTCATTTTTATGTTGTTTCATCTGTGATTCTTTTCTTTTGTGACTTTGGGGCCTCTTCTCCCACCCTAAGATTATACAAATATTCTTCTTTTTTCTTTTAGTACTTTATGGCATCTTTTAAAAATGTGTTTATCTTTTTAATCTGCTTGAAATTTTTACATATAGTGTGAGAATAAACTCCCAGCTCCCCACCCCCACCGCCCCGCAAATTGACAAAAAGCCAAAGAGGAAAAAAATGAGCAAACACAGCCCCAGAATTAAGGGGCTCAGAGTCTCACAAGATGCAGGGAAGAATGTAAAATGGCCATCAAAGGGACAGATCAGGCTCCGAGCAGGAGAGTGCTCCAGCTAGAGAGAAGAGAGGCTATCAGTTAACACTGGAGTTCAACTTCAGTCTCTTGCAACAACTTAAACTCAATTACATTTTACCTGGCTGCTGTGAAGTACTGAAGATTAGGAAGAGCTTAGAATGATCCAAAGACTCATTTCCCTACCAAGTTTTGAGAACCAAGCCCTGTCTCCAAATCTACACTTCCCCATCCTCCCTGTAGTTGGAATTGCCTGGAGAGCCTAGACAGAGCCCAGAGCAGCTCCTGGCTCCTCCATCCTGTCATTCGCCCCGAGGGTTCTAGGAGGACTTCCCTGGGAAAAAGACTCCCTGCCCACCATCAGTACCTAACAACTCCCACCCTCAGAGTTACATTTCTTCAGGCAGCTGGTGCCAACGCCAGTCCTGCTAAGGTGACAGGGATGGAATTTCTGGAAATAGCCACGTGAGAGACAGTGAGGGCCAAGAATTCATGCTAAGCAGAGGGCACATTTTCACTTCTGAGCAATGTAAAAAGCGAACTGTGTAACAATTTCTGTTCCCGGTTTTTGGGGCACAGGAAGCGCAGGCTGCTACAACACTATCAATTTAGTTTCCCAGGCTATCTTCACCTTGAGAGACTTAATCAGAAAGAAACAAAGAAATGCCTCAAGCCTTCAAATACAGAGCACTGGTCTCCTCAGAACAACACTTTGCCCCCTCAGTGAGCGTTCCAGTTATAATGCGGCCCTACGTGCATAGCACAGGTGTATAGTCAGGTCTCACTCTGGCCAGGAGGAGACGGGGGTGCCTAAGCTGCTGCAGATACTGCCAAAAGGTCACTTATGGGGACAGGTGACTCTCCACACACCCCACCTAACTGTGCTTTGGGTAAAGGGACTCGAAGTGCTTTGGGGTGCCACATATGCCTGAATTGAAATATTTTTTTTTAAAAAAGACATTCTTTATATTGCAATACAAATTTCAATTAAAAATGTTATTAGCTATGCTTAAAAAATATAACACTCACCCCCACAATGTATTACAGACCAACTGATCAGTTGCCTGACAGGATCACATGTTGGTATGCAGCATTGGGCAGTGGTGTGAGCTGCATGCAAACATGCTATAGACTAGCTGGGCTGTAGCTCTGCAACTACCATTTTAACTGAGCATGTCTGTGCACACAGAGCCCCACAACCAAGTGCATTCCACAACACACACGCTTGCACTCAACGTATGACCCCAGGCCCCAGCCTGATGTTGCTGCTGTATGCACTTGAGCATAGAGTGCTTGTCAGGGGGGCATTAAAGAGAGACTCAGTTATACATCACTGTGTGGTTCGCATCTTTGTCTTCTATTTATGCGATGAAGAACTGTAGCAGGAGTCAAGTATACTATGTGCCATTTGACTTTAAGTAAAAATTCCCCATTGAGCGATTCAAGCCTCAACTTTAACTGAAGAGAGATCCAAGATTATAAATTGCAAAGAAATCTGTTACAATTTACAGCCTAAGTACTTTGCAACTAAAACAAATGACAGATGCAAATGCCCAGGCTGATGTTAAGATGGTAACAGTTCCATCATGGCTCCTGATTTCAAATTTTAAAAAGGGTCTTTGTTCTAGCCAACTGGTTTTAAAATAAGAAAATCACATAAATGCTACCTTTGAAGAGAACTGAGAGCAGCTGGTACTGGCTAGCACCTGGGGCACCTCATCATGGGTCATCACTCTTCTTGGCCCTTTACTTTCATGGCACCATCTCCTACATTCCTCAAGGGCTGGGGTGATCACCCTTCAGCTCACAAAAGAGGAACTGGGACACAGAGAGGTTAGATGCCTGACTTGGAATAAACTGACGGGAAACAACAGGACTGAGAGATAAACTCGGCTCTGCCTGCCTCCCAGATCCACAGTTAGATAGCCTACCACAAAATGGGGTACTGGAATTCTCCCTGGGACTCCATTTCAGTGAATTTGAAAACCTCTGCTCTGGGGTTCTGGGATGAGGTCTGTCACTGAGGGTCCAGGAGTATGGAGACATGGCTATCTAAAGAGAGACAGTATAGTAATAGGCCCAGTGCCTTCTCATTGCAACCTAGGGCCCCCAGATATCCCATCTCAGAGTTGGTTGGGAAAGAACCAGTGCTTTCTTTCCTTGCCATTAAAATCCACATTGCAAAAGAATGAAGCTGGACCTCTACCTCACATCATATACAGCTCAAAATGGATCGACCTAAACATAACAGCTAGAACTATAAAAAAAACATAGTTGTAAATCTTTGTGACCCTGGATTAGGCAAGACATGATGCCAAAACATAAGTGACCAAAGGAGAAAAAAATAGATAACATGAACTTCATCAAAATCTAAAAAGGAACTATCAAGAAAAGGAAAATCTCCACAATGGGAGAAAATATTTGCACATTACATTTCTGATATGGATCTACCATTGGAAATATATAAAAAACTGTAACTCCACAAAAAAATACAAGTAACCTAATTTTTTTAAGTGCAAAGAATTTTAATACATTTCTCCAAAGATATGCAAATGACAAGCACCTGAAGAGGCTCAACATCACTACTCATTAGGGAAATGCAAATCAAAACCACAATGAGATATCATTTCATAGCCACTAGAATGGCTATCAAAAAAATGAACAGAAAAAAGTATTAGTAAAGATGTGGGGCAATAATGTATACATTGCTGTTGGGAATGGAAAATGGTACCACTGCTAAGAAAAAAATTCAGCAGCTCATCAAAGAGTTAAACAGTTACCATATGACCCAGTAATTCCACTAGTATATACTCAACAGAAATGAAAACATGTCTACACAAAAACTTCTATATGAATGCTCATGGCAGCATTATTCATAATAGTCCCAAAGAGAAAACAATCCCAATGTCCATCAACTATGGACATCTAAACAAGATTTAGTCCATAAAAGGACAAAAGTACTGACTTATGCCACAATATGAAGGGACCTTGAAAACATTACGCTAAGTCAAAGAAGCCAGTCACAAAAGGCCATATACTTTTGATTCCATTTATATGAAAGCATGGAAACAGAAAGATTAGTGATTGCTAGGGGCAGAAGAGGATGGGAAATGATTGTGAATGGGTGTGGGGTTCCTTTTTGGGGTGATGGAATGTTCTGGTAACAGAACATAAATATTGGTGACAGATGCACAGCTTTGTGAATTTACTAAACACCTGGGAATTGTATACTTTAAAAGAATGAATTTTATGGTATATGAATGATGTCTCAATTTTTAAAAAATCCACATCACAGCCAAATAGGGTTCCCTGGGTCCACCCTGTCCAATGTCAGCCCCACGAGAGGTAGAGCATCCTGGGAATAATTTCAGAGAGGACACTGATGGGACAGAGGTTAAGAGACATAATTCTCTAAGAGCTCCCAGTCTTGCAGAAAAGGCTGACGAATCTTTATGCCCTGTTTGTTCAAACTCATTTGAAGATCTAATCTAGTGGTTCCAGATCGGGTGCAATTTTGCCCACCAGAGGGCTATCTGGCAAAGTCTGGAGACATTTTTGGTTGTGATAACTGGGTGGGGGAGGTGCTACTGGCCATCTAGTGGGTAGAGGCCAGAGAGATGCTGCTGAACAATACACAGAACAGCCCCCAGAACAATTATCCAGCCCCAAATGCCAACAGTGCCACTAATGACAAACCCAGATTCAATGAGTCAATTACTTTTTTAACTCCTTGAATTTATATAACCCAGGGACCTGTTTGTAAGAGTAATTTCAAATACGTTCACACTGCTACAAGCATTAGAGCATGACTCAAATTGGAACCACACACATGAGCCAGCCCCAGGCCCATCGTAGACAAACCTATCTCCAAAGAGCAGTCCAAAAATCTAACACCCAGAGACAGCTACTACTAGTATTTTGTTGTATAACCACCTAGAATTTCCCTGGACATATTCATGTAAATGTTTTTAAAATATAAAATGGGATCATATTCTACATTGTTTTATGGTCTGCTCTTTTCCTATGTCAACAAATCCTTAGACACACCATCATTTTTGTAGCAGAATAATACCCAATTATCTGGTTGTATTCTTTTGATTTTTTTTTTAAAATCATTTCCTGTTGGACTTTTGTTTTCAGTATCTTGCTACAATCTTGAAATGACTACCTTTGCACCTAAATCCCTTCTGCAGTTGCCTGATTTTTTTCCTTAGAATTCTAAGAAGTGGAATTGTTAGCTGTTTTTAATGTTTTGGTTTCTCACTGCCAAATTTCCCTCCTTGAAGCTTGACGATTCATCCTGTCACCAGCAGCCCATGAAAACTGTTCTTTTATCCAGAAGGGAATGCAGAGTTGCTCCATAACATACTCCCATCAGAGGAAGCTATCTACCCTCACTCCCAACTCAGATCCTGACAATGCCCCAGGACAGCAATATTCTGCCAACACAGACTGATCCCTTAGTCCTGAGCTGTAGACCAACAACTCAACACTAGTCTATGCTAGGTGCTAGCTGTTTCTAATCTATCCCCATCCATTTGGATGAAAACCTAGCGTAAACACCTACAGACCGTTTTTGCTACCCAAAATGCCTGTGGTGGAAAACCTCTCTGTGGCCACGGGGTATCTAATGTAAGGCAAATCTGTTAACAAACATACTTCTGCCCAGATCCCATCCCCACTAGGGTGATGTTCCTCTATATTCTAACCTCAGGATTAAACTCCAGCCAATGTCTCCTCAAAGCTGAGGTCTACACTGGTTTGTTGCTTTGAGCTTGGGTGGTTGTGGGCTTGTGGGCAAAAGAGAAAACCTAAGAGGAACTTACATAGAACTGAAAATGCAAGAAATGGGCCAGCACTCTGGGGGCTACACCAGGGAAGGTGGTCAGCAGTGTCTGGAGGTAGATCTCCAAATCTTTCTCCCTCTTTTCCACCAAGCTTCTTGAGTTTTTCCCAATTATCTTTTTGGGAGGAAGTAGATTTTTATCAATCTTCTTCTCTGCAACAAGCTGTAAGAAAACATAAACATGTCAACCACAGACAAGAGGTTCTGCAACTAGACAAGACCAAGGCAAGAAGCCTGAGGGAAGGTGCTTGTCATAACTTCCCCAGCACCTCATGGCAGCAGTATCAGGATTAGTAACCAAACCAGTGCTTCTGGGCTTGGCCTCATTAAGTTGTTAGTATTAGAAATACCAGTACAATTCCAGACAGAGAGCTCCATGTGGAGACTCTGGAAACATTCAGAAAGAGAGACCTCCAGGTCTCTAAAATCTCCATCTTTTCCAAACCAAAGCAAAAAACAATCCGGGTGGTGGCCTGTCTTTAAAACACTTGGGCTGCAAATGACCCAGAAAAAGGCATCTCTCTCTCCAAAATCAAAGAAAGAAATGGAATCACAGCCAATTTTAAAGTACAGTCCGTAGAATAGTTATAGTCAGGTCGAACAAGTTCAAACCTGTTCCCTCCCCAGGAAAGTGTCCCGGGATCTCACATCCAAGCTAGGACTGGCAATCTTAAAACTGAAGTTCACATATGCTCCTTGTATACCATCTCATGGTAGGGCTGAATTCCCAGGACCCACCAGTTTTGTTTTTTTTTTTATGTTAATAAACTGGTTTGTTAAAGAACACTATAGGCATGGAGGCTGTTTTGCCCTACAACTAAAACGTGGCACAATGAGACCCTGGCCTAAAAGCCTCCAAGCCCTGAGACACAGGTCTCCCAGCTCTCAAGGGTTACCTTTTCATGCAAGTCATAGAAGTCGCTATAGCGGTGCTTGACTGTCCATTCATGGTTCCCATCAGTGATCTGGATGATATAAACCTAAAAAGGAAAATGGGCAGCCCTTGCCTAGTCAGCAACAAAGAGAGCCCCGCCCCACCCCCAGCAATAGCTGCAGGACACCTAGACCCTCTCAACCCTCAGGCCAAAGTTGGGTTGTTCTTCCCCACCAGTCTTTGCACTTGACTCTTGCTGCGCAGCAGGGCCCCCTATCAGCCTCCTCCATGGCCCTAGCACTGGATTTAGCAGGCGCACGGGGTAAGTCTGTGGCTTTACCTATATTGTATTAAGCCATCTCTTTAGTTTTTTACCTCCAATCTCCAGGTAATTCAAAGCTCAATCCAACCTGAGCTGCAGGCAAGGCCACCCCTTTCAAGGGAGGCAGAACAGGACCAGGTCTGGCAAAGCTAGCTTCTCTGCTGTATGTTTTCCCAGGTGCTGTGCTCATATCCTGGAAGGAAGCCCTTTTCCAACCCTTTTGGCTGGGTCATAGCTGTGATTGCTGCTGAGCCAGGAATCAAGGCACTAAGAAGCTGATGGAAAGGTGGCGGGGGCGGGGGCAGTGATGGGCTATTAAGCCCTAACAGAAGGCGAATGGCTTAGTGGTTAAGGGAATGGGCCTTGGAGTCAAGAAAGACCTGGATTCAAAGCCTGACTGCCATTTCCTGGCTGTGGCTTATGTATGAGTCACTGATATAAGTGACAGGGAGCCTAAGTTTTCTCTGAGCCTCAGTTCCTCCATCTTAAGATCTGCTAAGAATCAAATAAGGAAAAGCATGCAACATGCTTTGTACAAGGCCTGACATGCAGCAAGTGTTCAATGAAAAGTAGGTATGCTAATAATATTCAACTCAGCACATCCAAAGACAAAATGATAGGGTCTGCATGGATCACATTCAGGGAGGGGCTCAGCCCTGCAGAATAAAGAGCTTTTCAGAGCTGACCCTCCAGCTGAATGTAGCCCATGGGTGCCATCAGCCTAGAGATCTCAACCATCATCTGGAGGAGGACCCCTGGTCCTAATGCCCCGCCCCTCTCTGCAGCAAGCAGGGGAGGGGGCGGAGAAAACTCAGCTGAAGCGTCCACAGAGGAGCAGCCATTTCTCTAGGGCTTGTTGCTCCAGGATCCGCCCCCAGACCCTATTCCCAGCCTGGCAGCTTCCCTCCCCCTCCTCCCGCCCAAAAAAGGAGAAAGAACCAGAGGAATGACCAACAGTTGGAGGGTTAGGATGAGGACCAAGGGGGTGGGGCGAAGGCAGGGCCAAAGCTCCCCACCCTCTGGGAACAAAGGACAGGAGGCTAGGAGGTACCCAATACGCCCCCACCCCACAGCCAGACCCTGCAAGGCAGCCTACCAGACCCACAGGCATGGCGTCTAACCTCATCTAGACCCAAGAGGGCTTCTATCACAGCCCAGCACTCCCCCGCTTTTCTATCCTTCATTTCTCCCATAGCCTTGAAGTGTGCGTTTTTGCCCCAACTCGCCCCCAAAGGTTCCTGGGTCTTGCACTTTCAGCCTGAGCGACTCCCTCCACCGCTCCCTCTTGTCTCTACCTAGCCCTCAGGGCCTCAGAGCCCCAGTTGCGCCCTGCTGTAGCAAATATCAACTGCGACCCCAGGCTCCGTAGATCAAGGTCCCGCCCCCTCTCCTTCATGGCCTGCGGGGCCCTGACACTCCTGATTACATCCAGCAGACACCCCTCCCTAGTCCCCCTCCTCCTGCACTCTCCCTCATATCTTCCCAGGCTGGCGCCCCACCAGGCCTAAGAGGATCTAGAGGCTCCTCTGCTTTATCTAGACCACTCTTCTCCCCATACCCTCTTTATCTCCAGATCCTCTTCAACCCTAGCTTTCTTTCCTGCACACGTACCCTTTCCCCAAACCTCTCTCTGGGTCCCACCCTAGGACCCTCTTCCCGGACCTACGCGGCCGAGATCCCTTACCCAGACGCCCCGATCTCAGACTCCCTCCTCGAAATCGCTAGCCCTCTATCCATTTCTCCCTGGTCCAGACCTCCAACCCAATCCTTCCGAGTCGGAATCCAGGTTTCAGCCGCCAGCCTGGATTCGGGGGCCCGCGTCCTCAGCATACCGTATATGTGTCCACGAGCTCAGAGCCCACGACGCGCGCCACTTTGGCCGGCTCAGCCTCCCGCTCGGCCACGAAGCTGCACGCCGCAGCCGCCATGTTCCGGGCTCCTCCGCCGCCCGGCGCAGACTGGCAGCAGCAGGGGGCGGGGACAGCGTCGGCCCGCCCCTCGGATCTCCCCGCTCCCCGCCCCTGCCGCGCACCGCGCCGCCATCTTGGCCCCGGGGCCTCCTCGCGCCTTCGTCCCTCCCCTCGCGCATAATTGACAGCAACCACTCACGGCGCGCGTGCGCGGGCCACGCGGGCTTGTCCGCCTACGTAGTGTGTACCAGGTTGGCGCCGCCCGCCGAGCTCCTCGCAGCCAGGCAGATACTGAGGCTTTGAGTGGGTAACTCTAGGCGTTACCATTCGCCGCCGGGGAGGGAGGACAGAAAGCCTCATACCTCTCGGGCTACTCGAAGCAAGTTACTGTTTAGTCTGGCCTCAGTTTCCCCCTTCGGAAAAGGGAGGTAGTAATCGCGCCTCACCTGGCTCTTGGACTCATTCTGGATAGGGCACGAGGAGGTTGAAGAGGATATGAGCTGTGCTTAGAGCCAAAACAGGGACAGAGTAACTCTGTACCAGTTCTTATCCACTCCAAGATTTGGAGATCTCCTCTGTCACATGGGCTGCTGGAGATCTGAGTAGATTAATAAACGCAGTGCCCCGTTCACAAGGCAGGGAGCTGGCGTGGTTATCAAAAGCGGGGGAGGGGCTGCCTTTACATGGTGGCAGTGTGAAGATGGAAGGAAGAGAGATGTGCCTGCCATTGAACCCAGGACTCCCACATAGTGTCCTACAGGAGCTTGAAACAATGGGGCTACAGACTGGCCCTGGACCCAGAACTACAGTGCTGTAATGGGAAGCACAGACACAGAGACAGAGCCCTAACCCAGAGACACAGAACTAGAAGAGGGAGGTAGTAGCCCAGCTGGAGGGGAAAGGGAGAGAGTCTGGCACAGATGCGGCATTTGTAGGTGTGTTTGTTGGCTGACTGAGTGCAGCTGCCTTAAGCCCAGAAGTAGTATAATCTGATGAGATGAGCGGTCTGGGGTTTGGCTCCTCTGGCACACCTGGCTTAAGGGCTCCACACTATTCTGTCATAAGGTGACTTCCTTCTCCACCAGTTCTACAGCACTGTACTCAGAGCTTAGTGTTCAAGGCTTCTCTTAGCAGGGCCCCATACTCCCAAGCTTCTCCTCCCATACGGCTGCCACCCAACTGAAGAGAAGTTTAAAGCAGGGGCTGCCAAGTCAGCAAGACCTTGGGCAAGCCACCACCCCTCCAGGAGCCTCAGTTTCCTTATCTGGAAAGTGGGATTAATGTTACCCACCCCCCTAATTGGATGGAAGGCTGAGCTGCTATGTGTAGGGGTCTGGCCTGGGCCCCACTACTTTGCAGCTCCTGTCCTGCCCTGGATTCATGTTTTCATTCACCTAAGAAAACTTTCCAGAGAGTCCCTTGGGGGGGCAATAGGGGAACAAAGGGAAAGAGACCTGGTCCTTACATACTTCATCTCCCTGCCCTAGGCAGAGGACACAGGGACTCAGGCCAGCCTGAGATCTCCAGGGCTGGGGAGGGCGTGGAGGATGCTACACACTGCGGTGGGCTGGGCCTGGAATGCAGCGGGGCAGGGCTATTTAAACCCAGGCCTGCCTGGCAACTCCAGCAGCCTGCCCTGTGAGCCGCCAGCATGGATGACATCTACAAGGCTGCGGTGAGGGACTGGGGTGGGTGGGCCTATTGGGGGCTCACTTATCTCGGAATGGGGGGACAAGGTCATCCCAGGGAAGTGGTGGGGGCCCAGGAGAGGACCTTCACACTTTCAGGCAAGAGCCTCAAGGGGATGGTGGGTCTGGTGTTCCAGGGTGTGAAAGGGGTGAGGGATTCAGGGACTGGAGAGGAGCTGTCAGAGTAGATGGAGGAGAAGATCTCACCTTTTAGCATCATGTCCGCCACTGTCCCCAAGTGTCTGTGGTCCGAGTTACTGTCTCTCAGTCACTTCTCTCTGCATTTGTCTCTCTGGTCTCTGGATCTTTGCCTTTCTCAGCCTCTTTCCATTTCTTAGTTCCAAGCTGTCCCGAAGTCTCTGTCGCTGTCTCCCTGACCTTACCCCCATTTCTGCTCCTCATATTCTGCTTCTCACACACTCAGAATCCCCCAACTCCCTCCAGTCCCTTGGCTGGCTGAAGATGCTGTAGGGTGGGGGGTGATGGGGATTGTGAGGAGGGGACTGCAGAGCTGGAATCCTGAATGGGGGGAGAGACTTTGAAGTTTGAAGCAAGCAGGATAGGACTGAGTATGGGGGAGAGCCGGGAAGAAGGAACAGAGAACTGGGGCCCAAGCCCCTATCTAGTCTTTCAGGCTCAGGGCTCAGTGGCTTAGCCAGGAGTGAGGGCTGGAGAGTGGTCACCCAAGTCCTTGCAGCCCTCTGGAGTCTCTGAGGGGCTTCAAATGCTATTCCATCTGGGGGAGGGTGGTTTGCTAACCTGCCCCTGCCCCCAGAGACAAGGACATCTGGCACAAACAGCTGTCCCCAAAGGAACCCCTTCTTTAGCCCTGGGATTGTGTCCCCACTCTCGGGTAGGGAAGGGCTAGAGCTGGCTCTGGTGGCACCTCTGCCTATCTGTAGTAGTCCATGGGGCTGTGGGGAGCAGCCTTCTGCCTGTGCCCATACAAGGTCTTGTGGGGCTGGGGACTAATTTTGGCTCCTGAGGCACCAGCAGGCCAGGGGGCCAGATAACACTGCCCCACCCTCTGCATGCCAGAGTCCCCAGAACAATCACCAGGTTTAACTTTGTCCCCCGTTAAAAATAGCTCAGTGGCCACCCTGGTCAGGTTACAGTGGGTGGCTTTACCTACCCCCACACTAGCTTTATTGTTCCAACCTGAAGGACAGCTGTCCCTCAGTCCACCCAGCTTGGGTTTCAGCAGGGGGCCAATAGGGCATTGAATCGTCACTGACTATTGTTACTCGGGGTCACCTTGGCTCTAGAGGTGGTGCCCACCTGTCACCTTGGCCCTGAGCCCAGTCTCAGTGAAGCCATCTGGGTCACCTCAGGGCTTTGGGGGAAGGGAGAGAAGACTGAGGCATCTGCTCTGTGACCTGGAAATGGCCTGTCTCTTCTTGGCTTCAGTCTTCCCACCTGTGGAATGGGTTGGTTTCCTCAACAGCAGCTGGAGTCTGAGCCTGAGTCCTAAGACCTCTTTTCCTCTCTAGGTAGAGCAGCTAACAGAAGAGCAGAAAAATGGTGAGTGCCCCAGCACATATGTAGGGGACAGCAGGGCTGGGCTGGGGGTGCATAAGAACCCCAGGCTGGAGACCAGAGGCTTGAGTCCCTTTTGTTGTGAGGTCTCAGAGGGAAGTGGGAAGGTTGGCAGGTGGCCCCAGGGTTCTTGTCTTAAGGTGGTCCTGGCTGCTGAGCCATGGCTACTCTGTCCCCCCGCACCTATTGGACACAGAGTTCAAGGCAGCCTTTGACATCTTCGTGCTGGGTGCTGAAGATGGCTGCATCAGCACCAAGGAGCTGGGCAAGGTGATGAGGATGCTGGGCCAGAACCCCACACCTGAGGAACTGCAGGAGATGATCGACGAGGTGGATGAGGATGGTGAGCCCCTCCAACTTACCAGGTCCCAGACCCCATAGCACCCCAGGTCACTGGGGACTTGAATCTTCGCTCTGCCACTTATTATTCTGTGCTATTGAAGGAGCTGTTTAGCATCTCTGAGCCTCAGTTGTCTCATATATAAAATGGGCATCATGGCCACCTTGTTTCATGGAGTTGGTGTGTGGATGTAGTGAGAACACTGAGGTTTAGGGTCAAGGGCAGTGCCAGCTGTTCTGACCATCCCTCTCTAACAGCCCTGATATCTATCCCCCAGGCAGCGGCACAGTTGACTTTGATGAGTTCCTGGTCATGATGGTTCGATGCATGAAGGATGATAGCAAAGGGAAGTCTGAGGAAGAGCTGTCTGACCTCTTTCGCATGTTTGACAAGTGAGCGTACGACCCTTTACCTCTGAAGGAGGAAGTCTTGTGATCTCCAGGCCTCAGTCTCCCATTCTGTGCAATGGGGGAGTGGGAGGCCCCATCTCCCAGTGGCCCTGCCCTGCCTCCCTGGTTTGTGGGTAGGACTGCTTCTTTCCCTCCCCAGTCCCCACTATGGGCTCTGAGACTCTCCCTTGCCCCACACTCCCGGCAGAAACGCTGACGGCTATATCGACCTGGATGAGCTGAAGATAATGCTTCAGGCTACTGGAGAGACCATCACGGAAGATGACATCGAGGAACTCATGAAGGACGGTGACAAGAACAATGATGGCCGCATCGACTATGATGGTGAGGGGGTGGTTCATTGGATCTCCTACTGCCTATACCCTGCTGGCCCCCAGCTCTGACCCGTGCCTGCCCCTCTCTCCACAGAGTTCCTGGAGTTCATGAAGGGGGTGGAATAGATGCTGACCCTTCCCCAGAGCTGCCTGTGTCGCCTTCCAACTCTAGCTGGGCCTAGGGTTGGGGCAGGAGGCCAGGGTTCCCAGGATGCGAGCCTGGGCCCACCAGAGGCCCTCCCTGACTCCCTCCTCAGCCCTGTACTAGGGAATGCAAATAAAGCCCTGCTGCTTGGAGGTCTGGTGTCTGGCCTTCATTCAGGGGTCTGGGGACTCTTCATCAGCTTTTATTCCTGCCCTAACGACCACTTCCTTTCCCATCCCAGAGCGCAGGCTCTAATTATCCCTGCATACCGCCTTCCACAGGAGGGACTAGGTTAGACCAGAGACCATCATGCTCCATACCCCACTGCCTCCTTTCTATAACTGCTGATGGCCAGGCCTTATCTCCAGTGATTCAGCATCTGGAGTCTACATTTAATAGGCTACTGGAGATCATGGCTTGGTCAGTTAGTTGGCAGATGCGGGGAATACCTCATCTTGGAGAGAGGAATAACTGCAGCACCCAGCAAGGCCCTGGATGCCACTTGACACAGCAGCCCCAGCTCTGTCTTAGCTCTGGTTGGTCCATCTGCCACTTGGATCTCTTGCTGGCAACATTGACTCCCAGGGACCAAGGGTTATATCGTCTATTCTACTTCACTTCACTCATTTGACAGTTGAGGACCCTAGGGCCCAGAGAAGCACAGGGGCCTGTCAAGGTCATCCAGTGAGTTTGGGGGAGAGGAGAGCCACGTGACTCCCAGTGAGGGCTCTGTCTGATGGACCAGGTCCATGTGTAGGCATAATTTCCAGTTCCCGCTACCCTCAGAGGCTCCAGCAACCTACTTTCTCTCTCTGACAGGGAATGGAGGCCCAAGGCCTGGTGGCTCTCATCTTAGTGGAGATGCCCAGGCCAGACCTACAGCCAGAACAGTGACACTGATCTTGGGCAGGAGGGTGGGGTGCTGCAGGGAAGTAGAGGTGTGAGCAGTGGTGCTTGCAGGAGGGACAGCTGCCACGGTGCCTAGTCTCCAGCCAGAATGTCAGCAGTTGTCTTTGCTCCACACAGACTCCCCACAGCCTCCCCACCTGTGCCCCAGCCTTGGCATTCCCCAGAGAGGCCCAGCATTCCGGAGACGGTCTTGGAATTCTGGAGATGCCTCCAGTGGAAGCCAGAGCTGGCAGGAGTTGCCTGCTCCCTAGAGAGACCCAGGGGGAGGGGAGAAGGGGTCCTCTCAGTCCTGCCCTTGGGAGCTGGAAATCTCAAAGACTTACACATCTGGAAAGATGACATCTCAGGAGAGGAGGCAGGGCCACAGTGGGCAGTACCACCAGCCAGTGTACCATTCCATGGTGTAATCACACCTGCCATGTGCCTGGCACAGGCTAGATACTGGGACTCTTCAGAGAGAGGCCCAGTCCTTAATTTCATGAAATTTATAGTCAACTCAAGAAGACAAAGAGGGAGATAAGTGCAATGAGGAAATCAGCACATTGCTGGAATGAGAACTGTAGAAATGTGGTGATCATGAAATAAAGTGGTCCAGGAAGCCTTCCTGGAGGAGGTAGCACTGAGCTGAGGCCTGAAAGACTACAAGGAATCAGCCATGGAAGGGCATTGGGAAGAGACTGGAGCATCTCAGGAGCAGAAAGGGTGTCGGCTGGGCACTGAGCCTTAGTAATCTTAGGGTGAGAAGGCCTGATGTTTCTGAGCGCAGTGGAGTGAGACGGGTGGAGGGAGGTGCATGGAGTGAGGGTATGCTTTGGAACTAGAAGGATTGAATGTGAAGTGAGAGAAAGTGAGGAGTCAAGGATGGCCCTTCACATCAAGGATGAAGCTGCCATTTGCTGAGATATAGAAGCCTGAGGGTGACAGTTTCTTGGCAGTGGGGTATTGGGAAGTGAAGGTTCCTTTTTTCCTTTAATTTTTTTTCATGATTTTTAATTTTTCATTTTAAAATTCCAGACTTGCAAAAATGCAAATGACCCCCATTTACACTTTACCCAGCTTCCCCAAATGTTAACATTTTAAATAGTCAGAGGACAATAATCAAACGCAAGCCACTACTAACTCATCTGCTGACTTCACTCACGTTGGTCAGTTGCCCTACTAAAGTCCTTTTCTTGGATCAGGATGTGACCCAAGATCTCACACTGTGTCTCGTCATCCTATCCACTTTCTCTCCTCCAATCTATGTCAGTTTCTCAGTCTTTCCTTGCCTTTTGTGACCGTGACACTTTTGAAGAGTGCAGATAAGTTATTTTGTAGGATCTCATACAATTTGGATTTGTCTAGGGTTTCCTCAGAACTGGATTCAGGTTATGTATTTCTGGTGGGATAATCGCAGGAGAGAGATGGAGAGTCAAAGTTGAGATGCCTCTGGGACAGGATGGTGGGGATGTCAAAGCAAGGTAGATCTAAGTGAGAGGCAGAGAGAATGCTATAAACTCAGGTGTCATCAAAGTAAGAAGCAGTTTCCCAGCCCTGGTCCTGGATGAGGTCCTAGGGAGAGGGTGTGTAGGGAGGGGTGGCCCAGGACTGGGCGCTGGGCATCCCACATGGGCAGTCTGGGGGAGGAGGTGTGAATGATGAAGTGGGAGAGATCCTTGGTCAATGAGAGGCCTCAGGAGCCAGAACGGAAGGAAGGAGGCATGGAAGACTGCTGATGGTTTGGGACTAGGAAATTAGGAGGCCTCCAAGGCCTTGGCCATCTGGACATGAGGGTTTCATTGGAGCAATAGGATGGGAGCCTGGCTGAAGAGAGAAAAGAGTAAGCAAGACAAAGGGGAAATGGAGAATTAAGACAGCACTGCTGAAGTTCTGCAAATGCTCAGGGACCAGAGAAATGGACTGGAACGGAGGGGAGATGTGGAAACTCATTTGAGGAGGGGAAGCCTGCATGCTGATGGAAACAACCCAGTGAATCTGGAAAAGTGCTGATGTAAGACGAAGAGCAGAGCTGCAGAAGGTGAGTGGCTATAGGCCTCTGGGGAGTGTTTTAAGGGTTTGGTTATAGCGCTGGGCCTGAATTCAGGCTGGGCAAAGAGAAAGGGGGCTCAAGGCAATGAGGGAAGAATTGTGGCGATGGGGATACTGAATGCAGGAAGTATGTCCAGAGGAAGGGATGTTCCCTTCCCTGTAAGCAAGGCACATCCTTACTCATGGTGACTTGGAGGATGGGTGGCTGAGGTGAGGGGAGGAGGAGGACAAGAACCTGAGAGGCCAGGGGCACCCAAGGCATGTGGGATACTGATGGAATTGGAGAAGGAGAAAAGAGAAACCCTAAGAGTTAAGCTCTCTGTGAATAAAACAAGAGGATGGTTGGGCTAGTTCAAAGAGGGGACATGGCGGTGGCGGCTGGCTGGTGCATTAGAGAAGGGGTCCACAGAGAGTGAGCCCTGTGGGATCATCCCAATGTCCCTATTCCAGAATGAGGTTGGTGGAGGAGGAATTAGGGCATCCCTTTCTCCTAGGCATGTCCACCCCAGAATTCTAGCTGGGAGAGGCTGAGTTGTGACTCTCTACATATCTGCCTGGTAGCATCTGATACATGAACACACACATCATACATGTATATGGCCAAGGGCTCACAAAGCTCCCACCGGCACACAGCATTGCACTTCTCTGTATACGTCACCCAGTTCTGACTCTTTTGCTGCATTCTCTCCTCTCCATTTCTTCTGGGCTGTGTCATCCTTTGCCTGGATAGTGCTTCCTCCATGAAGCTTCCCTTGATCTCCTCCATCAGGAGCAATCACTGGCCTTGTCTCTTCATATATATGGTTGCCTGGTTATTGCCTGCTGCCCCAAGAGGCTGAGGTTTCTCCTGGGTGGCCCTGCTGCCCTGCATAGGGCCTGATACAACGAACAGCTTTGGGACCTCCTGCAGTTTCCACTTTGTCCATTAGATGGCACAAGATGCACGTGGCTGGGCCCATCAATCTGAGAAATCAAAGGCTCCTTTCGGTCTATTTTCTATCTGCAGTCTGCAAACAAGGGGTCTTTACAGAAAATCCTTACCTTCTCCACAGACCGGAAAACTGAGGCTCAGAGAAGGAGAAGATCTGATTGAGGCGACACAATAAGTTAACCTTAGAGTTCAGGCTCCCACCCCAAGCTGTTTTACTGTAGCCTCAGCTGGGGGCCTGGCTGAGCTGAGGCCCCCAGGGTGAGCTCCCAGGCTGAAGAGTTATTGGGTCTGCTGCCCACAGCTGGTGGCCACATGCTGTTTGAAGGGTTGTCTGGCTCAATCTCCAGGCAGATATTGGCCCTCAGCCTGGGCTACTGCCCAAAATATCTCTCCAGGGAGACAGAGGCAGAGAAGCTCCACCCCTCTGAGGGACCAGGATATAATCACCATCATGGCAGCCCCAGTACAAGCACCCCCCCACTCCCACACCATCACCAGTTTACATCACCTGTTACACCCAAGGTGGCTTGTCCCTGGCCCTGGAAGGAGGAGATGGAGACCCAGAGAGGGAAAGGCCTTGGCCAAAGTTCTCCAGGGGAGTCAGAAGCAGGCGGTCTGAGGCCAGTCATTGGCCTTCCTGAGTAGCCCTCTGCCCAATCCCAGGTTAGGGCCCCGCTGGGAGGAGGCATATATATGTCAGGCAGAGGTGGGGACAGGGGGACAGGGTTCAAGTTCCCTGGGTCTTTCTCATGCTAATTCAAGGGGTTGACCTGTTTCTCTTCCAGGGATGAGGTAGGGAGGGGAGGTGGGATCCAAGTACCCTCCAGGAGTCTGAGAATCCCAGGAAGGGGCAGGGTTGATGGGACCTGTTCTCAGCCTGCTCTGTGGCCTGGGCTAGGTCTTTCACTCTCTGGTGTCCCCGAGTTTCCTGACCACCACCTAAGGGCTCAGGCTGGTCCACCTGGGAGGCCACCACTCAGCGAGTGACACTCTGGGCCCTGGGCCTCTGGCTGAAAGAGGGAGGGTAATCAGAGACTACACTGCCCAGCGAGCTGGGATGGAGCCTAGAGGCCAGATATTCATTCTTGCCAATCCCAGATCTATAAAGTGTGGCAAACCTCTGTTTCTGCCCAAAACATGGAAGGTCTGAGACTGGAATGACCCTCCCTCCAGGTAACTTGGGCCTTGCCAGAGAGTTGGGGAGCCATGCCAAGGCTTCAGGGGGTTGGACCCCCCTGGAATTAGAGACCTCTAGTTTGTGGGCATCTCTGTCGGGGGCATTGAAGGGTCAGGGAGCAAAGGAGAGCCTAGGCAGACCTCCACCCAGCCCATGAACTTCTGATCTCTAACCCCTGACCTCTCTTCCAGGTTATCTCACCCCTTGACATTTTGCTAGGGCCTGGGGTCTTCGGTTTGCGGACATATCTGTGTAAACTACCCACACTCCAGCTGGGAACCGGCTTGTATGACGCAGAGGCATCAACCGGGCCAGGCAGGGTAGAGGGAACCACTGCAGGTGGATGGTGGAGGCTCTTGCCCCTCCTTCCTCCTCCTCCTTCCTGGCCCTGGACGGGGTGGAGCCACTGCCTTATAAGTGGCAGGCCTGGCGGCAACAGAGCAAACTGCAACCAGCGGCCAGCGACCAGAGGGTGGCTTCACAGGCAGCGTGGTGTCCTTGGTCCCCCACCATGGCCCTCTCGCCCTGGGCCATCTGCTGCCTCCTGGGGGGCCTCCTGCTCAGCAGGGGCAACCCCAGTCCTGGCCCCAGCGTGCCCCGCCTGCGGCTCTCCTACAGAGGTACGGGTGGGTTCACCCTGTTTGTGTGCATGTCCGTGGGAGCGTAGAACCCTGCAGCACACCCAGCTGTGGGACCTCAGCCAGCCCGGGTGAATCTGTTCTGCCAGCTGGAGGATGCAGGCACTCCCTGCACAGCCTGTGGGAAGGACTTCGTGGTCATTCCCTGGGATGGTGCTCCTGGCTGCTGCCAGAGGCAGGCACTGGGGAAGAGGCAGGGGAGAGGGACAGGTCCTGGGAGGCATGGTCCGAGTAGAGGTGGGAGAGACAGAGACATTCAGAAAAGTGGGTGGGGAAGATGCCCACATGAGTTTAGCTGTCCCTTTGGGGAGAGAGATGGAAAAGGGCAGACAGGACAGGTCTGGAGGACCTCAGCTGAGGCTCCTTGCCCAGAGCGGACAGTAGGGGAGCAGAATCCTGCCTCTCTCCTCCCTGCCCTGCAATGGGGCCCTTCACCCTGTCCCCACAGCCTTGCCTCCACCTGCCTCTTGCATCCCACTTCCCAATGCCAACCTCTCTTCTTCCTTTCTCCATCCCATCCCAGGAGGTTCTTCTGCAGATCTAACCTGATATGTCGTGCTATAGCTGGCACACGCCTCCTCTGAATCTGTAGAGACAGCATGTGGGAAAAGGCCCCTGAGACAGACGCAGGATCTCCACAGTTTCTTCTTCTAGGGGAAGCCAGAGGGGTGATGATCTTTCCCTGGGAACCCCAGTCCGAGGGGGGCGGGGAGACCCAGGCCTCCTCTGGAGAGTCTGAGGTGGAAGACATGGCTCTACTCTTTGAGAGATTAAAAATGGGTCTGGGGAATAGGGAATATGGTTCTGCCCTTGGAGCTGTGGTTTTTGGAGAAGTCAAGCTATAAGAAAAAGCCCAAATAGAGCAAATCCCCTCCGAAGTACTATCAGCCGTGGAGGGCTTCCTGGAAGAGGCTGTTGGTGAATTTGGGGATGGAGTGGGTACTGGACCAAGGATGGCCCCTTGGGCAGGCATAGGATACTTAGCCTTCCCAAGAGTAGCCAATGCCCCTTCTCACCACATCTTGCTACCTGCCCCCTTGCCCACCTATCACCTCCACCTCCTTAGCTCAACCCAAGGACCTATTTCAGGATCCTTGACTTCTAGGACCAGCATCCCTAGACATCCTTAGGGCCTGGGTGGACAGGTTCTATGGAGAAGAAAATCTTTAACCACATCCCTGGGCTAGAGCCTGGAGCCTCAGCTGGCCATACTTGGCCTCTCCCATACCCAGGCCTTTGCCAGGTGTACCCTCTGCTGGGGATGCTCTCCCCTGCTTGTCCACCTGCACACTGCTCAGACTCACCCACCCTTCCCCCAGGCTCTCCCTGCACTTTGCGAAGCTTTCTGCCATAAGTTCTACCAGTGGGTCCATCTTCCGTGGGGATTACATAGAGCACAGATGGGCCAGTGGGAAGGAGATGCTAAATGAAAGATCAAGGGATAAGGAATGAAGGGATAGGAGGTGACTGAGCTGGGCATCCCACCCACCTCAAGGAGCCACTTCCCGGAAGCCCTCCAGCAGCCTCACGTATGGAAACATTTTTCAGATGTGAGTGTGTGTGGGCGTGAATGCACAACTGGGACCCTCCACCTTCACCCCTTGTCTGAGCAGTAGGCCCTGACTCCCTCCCTTGCTCCCTTGTAGACCTCCTGTCTGCCAACCGCTCTGCCATTTTTCTGGGTCCCCGGGGCTCCCTGGACCTTCAGGCCATGTACCTGGATGAGTACAGGGATCGCCTCTTCCTGGGGGGTCGCGATGTCATCTACTCTCTGCGGCTGGACCAGGCATGGTCGGATCCCCGGGAGGTGAGCTGGAATGACCCGGGATAGGGTCTGTCTAAGAGCTGGGCAACTCTAGATGGGAGGCTGGACGGGGAAACTGAAGCTGTGAGGTCAGGGGTCAGCCAGGCTGTGTTTCAGGTCCTGTGGCCACCGCAGCCAGGACAAAGGGAGGAGTGTGTTCGAAAAGGAAGAGATCCTTTGGTAAGTGCTGTCTGGAGTGACTGTCTCCAACCCTGAATAACACCCCAAGATATCCTGTGGCCACTGTCCCCAGTGCCTGCGCTGGTGGCATTTGAAACAGATCCTGAGGACTCTGGAAGGTCCATGAAGAATGTCACCCCAGCGCTGGTCAGCCAGGCAGTGCTGAGCCTTGGGGCCTGAGGAGATGGTGGCCCCTCATCCCCTGCCCCTCTCCCCACTAGATGGAGTGCGCCAACTTTGTGCGGGTGCTGCAACCCCACAACCGGACCCACCTGCTGGCGTGTGGCACTGGGGCCTTCCAGCCCATCTGTGCCCTCATCATGGTCGGGCGCCGTGGGGAGGTGAGCCTAGGGCGGGCACCACAAGGGACCGGGAAGAGGCCATATTTCCTCCAGGCTGCCCGAACGCACTCCTTGGAGCCTGGATCGAGGCAGAGGTTTCAGGGGCCTGAAAGGCGCCTTTGTGCCAGGGAGCTGACCCCATTGGCATGGCCCTGAATCAAAGGCACCTTATACCCATCTCCTACTCCCCAGATGCATGCAATGGTCACTGCCCTGGTTGAGGGGGCTGGTGCTGCTTCCCCAGGTGACACCCCTCCCTCCCTCCTTCCCTTCCTCTCCCCCAGCATGTGCTCTACCTGGAGCCTGGCAGTGTGGAAAGTGGGCGGGGAAGATGCCCGCATGAGCCCAGCCGTCCCTTCGCCAGCACCTTCGTAGGTGGGTGATGCCCAGTCACAGACAGGCACAGGAAGGATGGGAGCCTGCCAGTGTCATTGAGAAAGGATAGTAGCTGGGTCCTCCTCCTCTGATTCTGTCCTTATCCTATCCCAGGCGGGGACCTGTACACGGGTCTCACTGCTGACTTCCTGGGGCGTGAGGCCATCATCTTCCGGAGTGGGGGTCCTCGGCCAGCCTTGCGTTCTGACTCTGACCAGAACCTCCTGCACGGTAAGCCCAGGGGCCTTCTGAGGGCAAGGCTAGCATTGGTAGGAGGGAGGAGAGCTGACTCTGGAGTAGAGACTGGAGGGCCAGCCCATCCCCACTTTAATCCCTGGGACTCCAGCCTCTGGTGGGGTCCTTGTACCTCTTCCCCTCCCCGTTGGGTTCAGCTACTTGTCCTCCCCTGTGAGGCTCCTCCACCAGCTTCACCCTGTCACCTGCCTCCCAGACCCCCGGTTTGTGATGGCTGCCCGGATCGCTGACAACTCTGACCAGAATGATGACAAGGTGTACTTCTTCTTCTCGGAGACTGTCCCCTCACCAGATGGTGGCCCAGGCTATGTCACCGTCAGCCGTGTGGGTCGTGTCTGCGTGGTGAGAGCTGTGAAGGGGCAGTGAGTTTCAAGTCCTTGCCACATCCCCTCTTCCCCAACCTGTCCCCACCCTCAGCAGGAGAGAAAATGTGATGAGGGCGTGAAGCCAATGTCCATGCCTCTCCCACAAAGGGTGAGGATAGAGGAGCAGGAGGAGGGGCCTGTCCTCTGGGGCCCAGGGCTAACTCTGGCCTCCCACCCCACAGAATGACGCTGGTGGCCAGCGTGTGCTGGTGAACAAATGGAGCACCTTTCTCAAGGCCAGGCTGGTCTGCTCAGTGCCTGGCCCCGGTGGTGCTGAGACCCACTTTGACCAGCTGGGTAAGGGCATGGCCAGGGGCAGGCCTGGGGGCGGGAATGGGAGGGCTCGGAGCCAGTGAGCAGGGGACATACGCAGTGGCCTTCTGTCTCCCAGAGGATGTGTTCCTGCTGTGGACCAAGGCAGGGAAGAGCCTCGAGGTGTATGCGCTTTTCAGCACAGTCAGGTAGGCACAATTTGTCTCCCCTTACTAACCCCCACCCCCTGGCCTGGTCTGTGTACCCCGGCCTCCTCTGTTGAGCCTCAGCCTTCATATTCTAGCCTTGCCAGGGGGCCCTGTCTCTATCCCTAACTTGGTGACTCTGCGGCTTTATATTCTGTCTCCCTTCCTTTACCTTTGCTGGGTGTCCTTATTTTTTGGTTTCTGCTGACTATAGGCACTGTCATCCTCTGCCCTGCCCATAGAGCCACGTTGCCCCCTTCCCACCTATGACAGCTCCCCTGGCCTGACTGCCCCTGTCTGCCCTCGGCAGTGCTGTGTTCCAGGGCTTTGCAGTCTGCTTGTATCACATGGCGGACATCTGGGAGGTCTTCAAGGGGCCTTTTGCTCACCAAGATGGTCCCCAGCACCAGTGGGGGCCTTATGGGGGCAAAGTGCCCTTCCCCCGCCCTGGCATGGTGAGTATCTGGCCAGGCCAGGGAAGAGGGCTGAGAAGATGCCAGGAGGCTCTACCTTGGGACAGCATTGTGTCTGCATAGAGCTCCACAGCAGTTCTGAACTGGGGCTCCAGAGGGGCGGGGCAGGGTGAGGCGTGGCACGGAGTCCTGACCATGTTAAGGTGCTTCTCTAAGAGAGCGGTCGCTCCGAGGTTGGTGTGCCCAGGCAGTGCAGCATAGAAACAGGGGTGGGGAATGTGCGATGCCAGTGTGCTCAAGGAGCAACCTTTGCTGCTGCCACAGTGCCCCAGCAAGATGACTGCGCAGCCTGGGCGACCCTTCGGCAGTACCAAGGACTATCCGGATGAGGTGCTGCAGTTTGCCCGAGCCCACCCTCTAATGTTCCGGCCTGTGCGGCCTCGGCGGGGCCGCCCTGTCCTTGTCAAAACCCACCTGGCCCAGCAGCTGCGGCAGATCGTGGTGGACCGTGTGGAGGCAGAGGACGGGACCTATGATGTCATCTTCCTGGGGACTGGTGAGTGGACTGAATGAGGTGGCCAGACAGGGGAGGTGTGTGGGGGCCCAGGCTGCCTCTTCCTCTCCTACTGACCCCTTCCTTCGTACCCCAGACTCAGGTTCAGTGCTCAAGGTCATGGCCCTCCAGTCTGGGGGCTCAGCTGAGCCTGAGGAGGTGGTTCTGGAGGAGCTCCAGGTGTTTAAGGTGAGCCGGGGGACTGATGAGAGGGCTCCCCTATCCCTGAGTCTAGGCCTGGCTACTGGGAAGCAGGAGCAAAGCACAGGATGGAGATGGACTTGTCTTTCCTGAACTTGCAGCCAATGAAAGGACGAGAGTCTGCTGCAGAGGCCTTGCTGATGCTTCTAAATGACTGAGGGGCCTGGAGATGTAGTCTGTGAGCTGAAAGTTGGGGGGCCCAAGGAGAGATGGCCAAGGAGAGCAACTCTTGACAAAGCTCTGACAGGCTCAGGTCACTGTGAAGGGGTGACTGAGACCCTAAATGCCCAAGGGGTTCTGTTGGCCCCTCTATAGAATCAAGCAGGGGGTGTGTCTGGGGGATTGCATGCCTCCTGACACGGAATGGGTGATTTGAGACAGCTGCTTCATTGCTGGGGAACAGGGATGTGGGAGGGGACGCTGGAGATTTGTGCTTTTAGCCAAGCCTTCTGCTTGGAGAGACCAGGGGACCTTTCTTGTAACCTGACCTCTGGGAAAGACTGTCTGGCCTTAATTTTCAGGGCATGCACTGACCCAGGCTGGGAGATAGGTGGCTCTTACCCAGGATTTAAAGGTGGCTGAAAGCAGGGATGCAGTGGAGGGCTCTCCCACCCCACCTCCCCACCCCCTGCTGAGATTCTGCCTCTTCCCCAGGTGCCAACAGCCATCACTGAGTTGGAAATTTCGGTCAAAAGGGTAAGAGCAGCTGTATCCTCCCTACTCCTCCGTCCTCCCCTCCCCTGGCCCAAAGCCTTAAGGACTGCCAGTGTCTGCCGAGCCCCTGCAGTTGTCTGATTAGGCCCCAATAAGAGGGTTGAGAGTCCAGCTGGTTGCTGAGCTTCCCATGCATGAAACCGATGGGCAGTGGGAGGCCCTGAGTAAGTGAGGCTGTATTCAGATAAGGGGAGAGCCACAAAGGCCAGTTTCTCAGGGAGGGCAAAAAAAGTGCCTGAAACAAAATCCAGATTTGAAATCAAACAGAGGAGCCACTTCTTAGAGGCCTGCTATGTCCTTTCGCAAGTGGCAAATACCATCTCCCCAATTTTTTCTGCCCCAATTTATCTTCGGGTAAATCCCGACTTTGGTATTGGGATACTTAAACTAGAGTGCACCTCTAAGGTCAGAAGCAAGTCAGGATAAAGGCCATTGGGGCAGAGTGCAAAGGTCAGCAGCAGAGAGAGCCTAAAGAAGCCCTTTAGAGAAAAGACCCTAGGTCTGCGCCCTCCCCTACACGTCTTAGCACAGGATCTGGTGTGTAGTGTGTGGGAGATAAACATTTTGTTTCTATGAATGCCCTCAAGAGGTTCTGGAAGACTGCTGGCAAATGGCAGGAATCTCAGGAAACCCGAGGGGCTGAGAGCCTAGCTGCTTCTGGAGAAGCTCAGGCTTACCACAGACTCTGCTTGTGTCCCTCCCCAGCAAATGCTGTATGTGGGCTCAAGGCTAGGTGTGGCTCGGCTGAAGCTGCATCAGTGTGAGACTTATGGCAGTGCCTGTGCAGAGTGCTGCCTGGCCCGGGACCCATACTGTGCCTGGGATGGGGCCTCTTGTACCCACTATCGACCTGGCACCAGCAAGCGCCGGTTCCGTCGGCAGGACATCCGGCATGGCAACCCTGCCCTGCAGTGTCTGGGCCAGAGCCAGCATGGTAAGTGTAGCAGGAATGGGGGCACCGGCTGGGCTCTCACAAGGTCCCTACTCACCCTTGTGGGCTGGGCTCAACTCCTGTGAAGTAGGACCTCAGACTGGCTCTCTTGTAACAAAAAATCTTCAGTTTCCTGATCTGTGCAGCTCCTCTAGGTATATGGGTGTAGGGTCTTTGGACAGAGTAACTGGCTTGGGGATTGATGGACACGTAGGTCCCTGTCACATTGGTAGGGGTTCCTGGGCTCTGGGAGTCAGCTGGCCCCAGGGTTCCATAGTTCTTGAGCTGAGCTCACCTCCACCTCCCTCCAGAGGAGACTGCAGGACCCCTGGCGACCACCACAGTCTATGGCACAGAGCACAACAGCACCTTCCTGGAGTGCCTGCCCAAGTCTCCCCAGGCAGCTGTGCGCTGGTTCTTGCAGAGGCCTGGGGACGAGGGACCTGACCAGGTGAGCGAGGACCCTGTGTTCAGTTTACTCGTGTCCTGAGTTCACATCCTTCCCTGAACTCCAAGTCCTGAGCCCTAGGACGAGGCTCTGAGGGGAACCTGCTAAGATCAACTGAAGAAATTGTGTATTAGGCCCCTCGGGTGCCTGGAAGAAGGTGTCCCTGCTCCTGCCATCTGAGAATGCCCAGGCCAGATGTGCCTGGGACTCCTTCAGTGACAGGGAGCCCACCAACTCCCAAGGCACTGGGTTGAGCTCTGATAGGTGGGTAGCGGAGATGGAAGATAGGGAGGGGGCTCTGGGCCAGTCAGGAAGCCCCCCAGGCCTACACAGATACCTACTCATCTTCAAAGGGGTCCTTTCCCCAGGGGTTCTTGGTCCTTCCCTGTCCCAGGCCTGTGCCCCTGGCCACTGGCCTTCACCCCTATACTTCCTCCCTGGAGTGCTTGGCTCCACTTTTTGGCCCCACACTTCCTCCCTGGAGTCCAATGGTCTGCCTGGGCCTCCTATTCCCCCATCTGGAAAGGTCTGTCAATCCCAGAGATGGCTTCAGTGTGGAGCCTGAGAATGAGTGTGGGTGGGGCAGGGTGAGGAACCATTCTCTAGAGCTCCCAGGGGCCGGGAAAGGGAAGGAGTGGGGTGATTATAGGAGGAGCTCTCCTTCCAGCTTGGGAACTGGGGGAGGCCAGTCTTGGGCCAGCTGTCGGCAGGCTGGACACTGAGAAGACTCCCCCAGGGGGTCAGGGGCAGGGGGAGCAATGAGATGAAGTTACATAGCACTAACCGCCCAAGCAGGCCAGCCTCAATGTACAGATTTGCAGACTAAAGCCCAGACAGCAGCCAGGCTGGAGATTGTCCGTGTCAGAACAGCACTCCCGCCTCCCACACTATGATGGGCGCTCTGTCCACCCCTGGCTGGGGCTCTGGGCCCTGTATTGTGAGGGGATTGAACAATGCAGGCCATGTGGAGCGGAGGGGAGTTCTAGTATTGGGACTGAGGTTATAGCTCCCCTCTGGGTAAAAATCCATACATAACCTCTTATCCTCTCTGTTCCCTGGGAGTGTTTGCCTGGGCCCCCTAAAGCCAAAATAGGTGCCCCAGAGCTCTGACGAGGGAGAAACCAGTCAATCAAATCTTGAAAGGCCCCCTTTGCTGGCCATGCCCTAGATTATGGGAAGGTGAGGCCCTGCCTGCAATTAGCTCACAGACTTGAGGAGGCTGAGCCTGCCGTGCTGCTGGTCCCCTCCTGGGATGGGGAGAATGGGTAAGGGGAAGTGCCCAAGTACTGGGCTCTAAGATGGCAAATTTGAAAGAGCAGAGTGCAGAGAAGCTGATGGTGTGTGCCTTGCTCCGTGCCCCTCTCATGTCCTCCCTCTGTCCAGCAGGTGAAGACTGATGAGAGAGTCTTACAAACAGAGCAAGGGCTGCTGTTCCGCAGGCTCAGCCGCCTCGATGCCGGCACTTATATCTGCACTACGCTGGAGCACAGCTTCTCCCAGACGGTGGCCCGCCTGGCTCTGGAGGTGATCGTTGCCTCACAGCTCAACAGCCTGTTCCCTCAGGAGCCCAGGCAAGAGGAGACCCATGCCCAGGGAGGCCTGGCCTTCACTTCGCCCAAGGCCTGGTACAAAGACATCCTGCAGCTCATCGGCTTCGCCAACTTGCCCCGAGTAGATGAGTACTGTGAGCGCATGTGGTGCTCGTCCAGGAGCCGGGGCAAACAGGCCAAAGGCAAGAGCTGGGCAGGGCTGGAGCTGGGCAAGAAAGTGAAGAGCCGGGTGCAGGTCGAGCGCAATCGGACGCCCCGGGAGGTGGAGGCCACATAGAAGAGAGTAGACGGAAGAGGGGGTGGTTGGGATGGGCCTAGTGGCCCAACATCCACCCCCAGTGTCTTCCAACCCCCAGTGTCTTCCAACCCCCCCAGCTAGGGGGCCAGCAGGCCTGATCATCAATTAGAAATGGGAGTCTTTGCCCTCTAAACCCCTACCAGACTGCCACAGGAAAGGCTGGGGTCTGATGGAGGGACCCTGTGCCTGTGCCCTGCCCCTCTCTGCTCTCAGTTCCAGTTGAAGCTGGCACCCTCCTGCTGCTGGCAACCCCACTGGGCCCATTTGTTCTCAGAGGTGGCCCCCAGATTGCATTTCCGGTTGTGCCTAAGGCACGAGGGCTGGGTGGTGCTTTCCCAGCTGTAGAACAATGGCCATTCTGAGTGACCCTTAGCGTGGGTATGTGGGTGCATCTGAAGAGGTGTCTGGGCAGGGGGTGGGCCCTCAGGCAGCCACAGGAGGGTGGACTTTGCCTCTAAGTTAGCACCCGTCAAGAAGACCTACACCGACTGAGCTGGGGAGGAGAAGTAGAGGTGCTGAGAAGGTGGAGCACTTTGTGTCCCGATAGCTTGGTGGCCCCCTGCCACTGCCTACCACCTCTTCTCCATCTCATAACCACAGAAGCATAGACTTTTAGAGCTCCCTGCAACCTGGGTGTGGACTTGTCCTCAGGCCTTACTTCATAAACCAAGGGGGCCTCACAGCCTGACTCTCCTTACTCAGGTCCCTGAGCTGCCAGGCCAGCTTTCCTACGATGCCCAGCCCTCCTGATAGGATGCCTCCTCCCCACTATCAGGGTCTTCATGCTGATGAGTAGGGCAAGGGTGGGTTCCAGAAGATCATCCCTGCCTCTGTGGACTAGAGATGGGGAGAGGGGAGCCAGGGAAGAGGGGGCCGTCTTTCCTAAGACAATGCAAGTATGCCTACAGCCTGGGAGGGTGGGAACGGGGCAGATCTGAGAGAAAGCTATGGCTGGTGGGCAGAATCAGGGGTGGGGCTACACATGGGAACACAGAAGATCAAGAGGCTTTTAAGACGGGGAGAGGGTGGGAAACCCTAGGATGGGCTATGGGACCCAGGAGCAGGCATGCTCAAGGACTCAGAATGGTATCAATTAGCCAGGAGCCATGGGGGAGGCCAGATGTCTCCCACCCCGGGAACTTTGGTTTCTGTTCAATAAGGATTGGTCATAGATGGTTCATTTATGAAGCCTTTTTTTTGTTTTTTTTCTTTTAAGGGGAAAAATATAGGGGAAAAGGCTACTAAGAACTCTAGGTCCTTGGGGCTAAAGCTTAGGTGGCCAGGACACATTCTGCCTGGGTGTGTTGGGAGTGTTTTGCCATTAGCAGTAATGTCTTTCTTGGGCTGGGGAGCACAGCAGCGGGGAGGAGGAGGACTAAATGAAAAGTCGTTCCCAGCCTGCATATGAACGAACAAGTTAGTGACGCACAAAACTGGCAGGAGGGAGATAAGAGCATCAAGTTCGAGATTCCTTCCATTAAGAAACCAAGACGAAGAAATGAGTTAAAAATAGATAAAAAGCAAGACAAGGTTTCCTGCCCCATCGAACTCAAACCCAGACTGTGCGTGCCTTGGATTCTATCTTTATTGTCCCCCTACTCAATTCCCAATTGGGATCTGAAATAGGCCCTCCTTGCCCACTTTGACAGCACAGTAATTGAACCAGAAGCTTTGAGATGAACCTGACAGCACTTTGGGAAGGCTTGCCTGGGGTTGCTGTGACTGGGCTGTCAGCAGGTAAAAGCAGAGGAGAGGACTGTGAGGAGGGGTGTTAGAAAAGAGAGGGGAGGGGAGATAGAGGCCATGGAAGAGGGTGAGGAGAGAACCCAGAGCCCCAGGGAAGGTGTCAGAGATGCAACCAGCTCTGCCCCTCTGTCCCAGGGAAGCCAGGAAGAAACCACCAGGCCCTCAATGGCCTGTAGGCTGGGCCCAGGTATGACAGGCTCCTGTCAGGGCCTTCTGGGGAAGATACTCTGGAAAATGAAGGGAGGAGCTCAAAATCCTGAACAATGAACACCTGCACTTGAAAAATTATGGACAGCTTCTACCAAATCCCCACCCCGCAACCCTCCATGGTACTGTGTGTTATTAACTCCTGGAAATGGCTCTATGTGTGAATTCTATTTTTGTATTCATATGTCGAGATGGGCTTTGTGGTTTCTCTGTCTTCAGAGCACACTTCCTCTAATTACTATTGTTATTTTCATTGTCACGACCGCCCCTGAGCTCTAGTGAGGATAGCGTGGTGGTCTATTGCATAGAATCTACAAGGAAAAGAATGAAGTTAATATTTACATCACATAATTATATTATTATTGTATCTGTGTATTTCTGTGCTAAATTGACTGATACCATCTGTGTGAGTTGGAAATGAAGAGCCTTTTACCTCCATTCCACAAGGGAGAAGGCCACCCTAGGTGGTATTTTCTAGAAGGGAGGGTGGGCATTAACGGAAGGAAGGAGTCAGAAGGCTTATTAAATTAGGAAAATCCTGCCCCTCGGGCTTCTGAGACTGACCTTGGAACTTCAAGAGGATCTAGAGCCAGGAAAAAAAAAAAATGCTGGCAAAGGGCAGCTGGGTATGTAGGCAGCCTTGCTCTTTTTTCACAATAACACTTGACAGCAACACTTGGCCTGATGCCTTTCTTCATCCCAAACCACATACCAATGTTTATTAAGGCCACTGTGCTCTTGCTTGGAGGGCTGGGCTGTGCCGTGGGGGCTGTAGTTTCTGGGGGGGGAGAGGAGGCCCCAAGAGTCTGGCCTACTGGGTGTGCTGTAGAAATTGCCTCTAACCATGGCTCCCACTCCTCTGTGACATTATGCTGCTGCCCAAAAAGCAGACTCCACTGGTGCTGGAGAGAGGTGAGAACAGGTAGGGACAGACATTACCCTTGCTTAGATGGGCCTCTCGGTCCATATTATAGACCAGGGAGGCTTAATAGAACAGGGCCTATCAGTTCTGTCTTGCAGCCCAGGCCCCTCCTTTTGCCCTCTGGTTCCTGCACAAACACTTAGGCCCGAGAGAACTTGAAACTTGTTGTCCCACCTCAAGCCATCATCACCACCTACTCATAAGCATCATCAGAGTACCCACCTGGCACAGAGGAGGGGTGTGTGGACGTGACCTCCATAACCCCCTTCTCCCCTCATGCAATGCTGTCCCCTAGCACTGGGTGCCTCTGCTCCCACCATCACTGCCACCTGTGCCCTGAAGACCCCTCAGGCCTGGACTTCTCCCTGGTCCCCCACACCTCCTCCTTCCTCCCATCTTAAGTCCTATTTCCTGTCTCAAGGATTTCACTCTATCTTCCTCTGCCAGCTTTTTCCTCTAAGTCTCATACTTCCCTTAGCCTTTGGGTCTCTGTTTCGTGATTTCTCAAACACATTTAGAACTGGAAAGGGCCTTCGAGTAAGGTAATAGTCGAGTATTTTCCAAAATGTTGTCCTATGGAATAATTATTCCACAAAAATGGTCAAGTAAATCTGGGATTTCTGCTCCCTTAACCTCATGGAGCTGTGCACTGCCTGCTTGCTTGCCCTGTGAAATTCCTGAGAAGCCCAAATTGATCTCCCATTAATTTGCATTCCTACTGTATGCTACATAATTCTCCAAAACGTTTGGTCCTCTATCCCTTTTTCCCATGGAGTCATTACCATCTCATGTTTCTAATGTTTTGAAGGGTATACTTTAGGAAACTGCTGATTAGATTAATTCTTTCTCTTAACATGTGAGATTAATTTAATTTATTAATCTCTGCCTTCTAAGTCCCATGGCCGGCAACAGAGCAGGATCTGCCATCCCAGAGCCAGGCTGCCAAGCGGCCCGACTGCTGACCCTTGGGTCTGGACTCTGCCCTGCTTCTGGCTCCCATCTCCCACACTCAGCCTGCATCTCCGGCTTACTTCCTGCTCCTTTTGTATCTGGCATGGTCCTCTGTGGAGGGCTAGGATTCACCCCAAGCCTGTGACTGTCCTGTAGTCCACAGACTAGTTTCTAAGGAAGGGCGGGTGACATGGAGGGGATAAAATAAGGGAGGAAAGCAGCCCTTTTTACTTTCTCAGATGGCTTCTGTGCTTCCCTTTCACTCAGTTAAGCCCAGCTCAGGTCCCAGACATCTCTAGAATTTCCCAACTGGAGGAGTAGGCAGGGCAGGCATCACGAGCCTGGCCTGCCTCCTGCCAGGCTGCCCTCCCTAGCTAGCAGAGGCCCCACATGCAGCTAGAGCTGGGTGGGCCCCAGAGGACTTGCTTGCATGCTTCTGCTGGTCCAGAAGCATGCAACTGAGGCTTCTCCAGCCAACCACATCTCCTCCTTAGAACTAGGAAACAGTTGCTCAGAAACAGTCCAATTTCCACCTGAGTTAAGGATCCACCCTAGCCTTGCTCAAGTGCTAGTCTGCAGGGGCTCCTGCAAGGAGAAAGTTCAATACACACCAAGATCAAATCCCTAGGGTTTTCTAAGACTACAAACTTGGCCCTGATGTGGAGAGAGAATGAGGGGGTGGAGCTAGCTTCGGATACAATATCTGATAAGGAGCTCAGGGATTGTTGGGCCCCCACCCTGGCTCCTCTTCCGGACTCACCCACACCCCTGGTGCACAGGAGATGAGGCAATGGCCTCTGTGGCCCTGTGCCCACTTCCCACTGCCCAGCCTCTGCTTCCTTTGCCATGGGTACCACTGCTGGGCCCCTCTCGCTTAGAGGCTATGTCCTAATGAAGCCTTTCACTTTCCATGCTGGATTTTCATTAAGGAAACTCCTGGTTCCTCATTGCAGCCTTAAAAAAAATCATTCTCCACTGAGGATGGGAAATGCTGCATTGTCTCCAGAGGGCAGGCCTCTTCAGGGGTGCCTGCCCTCATCTTCACACCAGGCCACCAGCAGTTAGTCAGTAGCTTACACTCAGGGACTCTGCTGATGAGGGGGACTCAGGTGACCAACTAGTCTTGACTTCTTTAACCCAGGGAGGAAGATGACTAGAGTGCACCCTAATCTATACCAATGAGGTATGTTTCACTGCCATGAGCATCCCATTGGGCAGGCAAGGAAGACCAGGACAAGGAGAGAGTTGTGGGCTGGTGAGGATTCCAGAGTGAAGCAGAGTCCAGGTGTCTGCCATCAAATGGAGGGGATGGACTAGGGACACTCAAAGCCCAGATTGGCCTGTTAGGAGGACAAGGCTCTGCTCTCACAGATAAAGGTATAGTAAAATGACATGGCAGACTAGCAGTTTGCTTTATGGACATGACCTCATCTGTTCACTCTGCCTGCCTACCCACCCCCAGCTGATAAGAATCTGGTGCTGTTTCCTGTAGTCCAAGGGTCTCAGACAATGGTGTGAACGGCTGGCCCTACTGGAAAGGACATTGTTCAAGGAAGAAAAATAACACACCAGCACAAAGCTAGGGCAGGATCTGTCTAAATGTAAGGGTCTGTTTACAAACCTATGATTTCCAAGGGGAGGAACACAATGGGAAATTATTTTTGGTGAGGCTGGAGTCCCCTCTAGAATGCTCCTGGGGGCCGGGGATGGCTTTGATGACCCAGGCAGGTCTCAGATGCTCTGAGAGGGATGGACACTGATGGCTCGATGCCTTCCTGTTTATCAGGGGTGTACATGTAGAGCAGGGTCAAGGAACAAATCTAAACCAAAGATAAGGGGGAGTAGCTCCTGGGCCTCACTTCTTTTCTTCTGGGTCTCAACTGCCCCACTGCTCAGGGACCCCAGGACTGGAGGAGGTTTACTAGGGAGAAGGGAGGACAAATTTTCTGCTTTTTGTTTTCTAAAAAACATCAACTCTTTGGTTTATGGCCTCCAGTTTCCATGTTGCTTTTGGGGGAAAAAAAAAAGTGTACAAGGCACGAGATGCTTGCAAATAACTGACTCCTGGAATGACGTTCCCTGGCTTAGTCACTAGGGCACCTTCTCACACCTGGGGCCCCCCATGATGCTGCAACTCACCCCTAGCAAGCCTGGGAGCACACAGATGCAGTATCCCTGGGGTCAGGGCCAACATAGGTGCTGTTTCTCATAACAGCCTTCCACTCTGATCATTAGAGCTTTTAAACCACCACCCAGAGGCCCTAATGTCAATGGGCATGTGGTAGGAGGGTGGAGCAGAAGAAAAACAGAACTATATCATCCATTTACCTTGGGACTGGCAGTCCCCAATTTCAGGGATGGGAGGAGGGCAGCTGGGGTTAGAATGGCCATTTTAGGTCTGGAAAGACCATGAAGGCAATCCTGTCTGAGGATTTGACCTGCAATGGAAATGTCATTAGTAATTCTCATACTAATTTCTAAACCCGACAGGAGTACACTTCATGAATAAATTTGAACGGATGTGTTTGCAACAAGTGAAGAGCAGTAAATCCTGTGTAATAGCAAAATAGAAGCAAGCCACTTAACCTTCCATGCTAACAATGCCCTCTGGTGTTTGAGAGCAAAACAACAGGCTTATGAATAGAAAGGGTATGAGTACATTCATCAATTCAGTAGACATCAAATTTCCTCTGAATATGGGGCCCCAAGCCAGACACAAGGGGAAGGAAGGTTAATAAGACAGACAGGCTCCTGTCTGTAAGGGGCTTCCAATCTAGTGGGAGAGACAGATCCACAACTGTAGGATCAGATAGAGAATGGTGTGGGCTATAATAGGAGTGTAAGAAGAGTCCAGTGAGAGCACCCAGGGATGAAGAAATGGACCTTATGCTGGGTTCGATAAACTGAAGATAGAGGTTAGGGCTCTTTAGACTGTGAACTCCACACTCAGGGCCCGGTATTCCATGGTAGCCAGGGTGGAGTTCCCGGGGGCGGGGTGTCCTGGGAGAGGCAGCTGTGTGGGACCATTTGTGGAAGGCCTTAGATGCCAATCTCAGTGGGGGTCATCCTAAGTAAAGAGCTAACATATGTTTTATGATAATTAGCAGAAGGGAAAGGGGTGGCTGTGTCAGCAAAGCAAATGGACACAGGAAAACATGCAGAGAGAAGGCTTTTGCTGCAGTCCTGTGAGGCACAGGGCTCCTAGTGGAGTACTGGCAGTGGCATGGAGAGGAAAGCAAGCATTAGAAAAGTAGGCAAACTGACAAGAAAGAGGGTGGTTGGAATAAAAGGAAGCAGAAGTAGATTCTGAGGTTTCTGGCCCTACTTTATGGTTCCTATAAAGGTAAGGATTAGAGGAAGAGAGCAGGCATTTTGGAGCATTTTTATTAACATCTATTTCTACCCTCTCCAAGTGAAGTACTTGTTCTAAGTCCTAAGCTATAAAATAGTAATTAAGTCTAATAGACACATCATTTGTGAAAACAGATATTTAAAATATTCAAGATGAGCCTTGGGCATCATATAGTGCCAAAAAGTAAAGAAGTACTCAAACAAAACAAAACACAATAATGATGATATGTGAAAGGACACAGGAGCTCTGAATGGCCAAAGCCAGAACAAATTGAGCAACAAAATAAATGAAGCAGTATATGATTATAACCCAAAACATAGTATACATATCTATGAGTTCATATTGACATGAACAAGTGATTGACTAAACAAACAAACAGGCAAATAGACTTGGAGAAAATAGGTAGATCTCCTATGCAGAAGAATCTCAAATAATTTATGTAGATACTCTGTCTTCAAGGAAGGAGGAGGCATAAGTCCTCACTCGTTCATTGTGGGCTATACAGAATAACTTCCTTCCAAAAGGTACAATATGGAAAGTGGGGGAGTGGGGGGAGGTAAAGGAGTAACTTCATGGTGGAGAAACCTGACAAACACTACTTTGGACAGATGATTGAGATCAACATCAACAGAGATAAGTCATGTTGATAGCATATAACTTCGATGTGATGGGATGAAAATGACTCTTTACCTGTGTGATCTTTCTCCCCTAAATTCATAACCTTGGCCTAATCATGAAAAAAAAAATCAGACAAATCTAAATTGAAAGGCAGTCTACAAAATATCTAACTAGTACTCAGAACTGTCAAGGTCATCAAAACCAAGGAAATCTGACAAACTGTTATAGGCAAGGCGAACCTCAGAAGACATGACAATTCAACACAATGTGGTATCTTGGATGGGATCCTAGAACAGAAAAAAGACATTAGGTAAAGACTAAGGAAATCTGAATAAATGATGGGCTTTAGATAATAACGATGTATCAGTAATGGTTCATTAATTGTGACAAATGTACCACACTAATGTAAGATGTTACTAAGGGAGGAAACTGGATTTGGGATATTATGGGGACTCCCTATACTATTTTCACATTTTTTCTTTAAATCTAAAACTATCCCAAATTAAAAGTTTATTTAAAAAAAAAAACTAAACTCATTTAGTAGAGAATGACCAGGCCCAGATGACAAATAGAACATTTCAAAGTCCATTTCCAGCCTACTAGAATGAAATTGGCTATTAACATCAATGGAGAGTAAAGGTATAAAGATTAAGACATATTTGTAGGTGTGTGTGTGTGTGTGTGTGTGTGTGTGTACATGTGTACATATGTACGTGCCAACTGCACACAGAAGTCAGGCAGCCTGAACGTCTGGGCGACAGAAAACACCCCTTGTCTCCCACCCCACTCCTTCTGCCACAAGCTCCACCTCCCACCCACAGCAGCTGGAGTCCAGAGGGCACTGTTAGGGGACCAATATTTTCAGTTAAGATGCTTCTCATACTTTAGTATACACATGGAGTCTTTTAAAAGGAAAAGATACTACCCCAGATGTCTGAGAATATGCTTAGAGACCCAAGTTATAGAAAATCTAGATTAAGAAACTAAAGTCTTAACCTTGAAAGTGTCTCAGTTGTGAATGATCATTGCAAGAGTTGTCTTTTAGGATGGCAAAATATTTGTTTTCGAAATGAAAATCCACAATTTAAAATTTCTCATGTCACTTGTAGAGCTCTGACAAAGTGTTCCAGGATGCCTAGGGTAGGAAGCACAGCACTAAGTCATCAAACCCATGGGAGAGAAAAAGAAGAAAAAGGCACAGTCATGGGGAAGCCTAGGATGATAGCTTTGTGGTAGGCCCCGGGAACAGCCAGCTCAGAAGGAGGCTCTAGAAGGCAGATCTTCCAGAAAAGAACTGCAACTAATAGGGAGCTGATGTTTGGCCTATGAAGAAAATTATATTTTGAGGCAATTAATCATGTAGAACATTTGAGAGGAATTATCATAGGCATATAGCAAATAAAAAAAGAGGCATGTCTTCATTTCAGTGAAAAACAAAACAAAAAAAACAATGTATAAGAGAAGAATAATCATAGTATACTGCCTGGCTCAATAGTAAACAGCATATACATAGTCATAGTAATGTAAACACTGAAGGTTAATTTAAAAAAAATTGTGATGCAATTATAAAAGGTAAAGAGAATGAAAATGGGAAGCTTTAAATGTGCTAGATCTTTATGTAACATACTAGGAAGTCAATAATGTCTAAGATTGATCAATCAAGAAACGGCTAAAAAAGTGGAAAGTCATTGCCTTTTGAGAATAGGACTGGGGGTAGGGAAGAGTGAGTCAAGAGACTGTTTTTCATCAGAATCCTTCTAGTACTTCTTAAAATTTTTAAAGTCTGTTACTTTGCCTATATACTTTGATAACAACAAAAAGACACAATTTACATCCCCTCTCCTCCACTGTGTGATTCCAAGTGAAATCTGGTCAAATCTGAAGGTGATCTCTGTACATGACTTGATGTGAGTCTCCAGGGGTCAGCAGCATTTGAACCAAGAGCCCCATCCTCTGTCGTTAGTGAGACCCAGTAAGACCCTGAGAACTCAACGTCTGGCAATGGTCCTGAGTTTCCCCTGCTAATCCAAATCCCACAAAATCATTAAAACACATAAATATGAGATAGGTTCTATTTAATTTCTCCCAAGACTGTCAGTCAGATTCTCGGCCCAGCTGCCTTGCTTAATGTAATGGTCCTGACCTGACTCCCTTACCCAGAGGGAATGCTGGAGCTACCAAGTGGCTGTGCAGAGGTGTGTCCTCACTCATGCTCTGAAGGTTTGCTGAAGACCGCGCTGCCTAGAGCAAGCGGAAACCCTTCTGCATCAGTGAGCATGTCAGTTCCTGGCTAGTTTGAGTCCAAGGCCCTATTCGCAGTCCAATGTAGACTCCTTTGCTGCTTACCTCCCTCATGAGAACCTATCTGTTTATTTGCACAATGATGAAATCTCTGTCCCTGTAAAGTCGATTTCCTTACCAACTGCTTTCCTCCAAAGCAACATGTCTATGTTCTAAGTTGGAAGTTCCATATTTAAGTTGCTGAATTTTATAGATTAGAAGCGTGGGTTTTCCTATTTCCTCACTCTACCCTCCAGATTCCTTAGTGTTCTAGATAAAATCCAGAGTGAATTTTTAAGGAGACACCAATGAAGAGAAAGCCTTTATTTGCATAACAAATGTGGGTGAAGTAAAAAGAGGCACAGGAGAACCAGATTAAGGTGAAAGAATTTCAGTGGAAGGAGAAAAAAGGGCCCTCTGGGGACCAGGCAGAAAGCAGAGGTGCTATCACAGCAATATACATATTCCTTCGTTGACATCTGGACTGCTTTGTCTTCACGCTCCCCTGGGACTTCTCTTTCCTTGGTTCATAGTCTCGCTGCTGGCCCCCTTTCCTTGTCTCACAGTTCCAAAGTGTTCCCTCCCCCAAGCCCAATGGAAGACCACAGCTCTGTTCCCAAATGTGCTTGGCAGCAACTACTCATAAGCTGTTACTTGGAGTTTTTTGCAGCTTTTAGTGATTTTGACACCCTAGGACCGCCTGGAGTGGCCTCTCCTGCCACCAGAGGACTCTGGTTTCTCTAATGTGGAAGGTCCTGACCAATCAGTCCAAGAAAGGTCCAGATTCTCTTCCAGGCTGGTGTCTCTGCAGGAATGCCTCCTAGAGTAGAAAGTGCTGCTGCAGCAGGGGATGCCACCTGAGTTTTCAGGTATGTAATCTGTGATGAAAGAAAGGTAGGAGAGGAAAACTCAACCTTCTCAGGCACAGATCCTTAAGCCCCTCCCTAGCTACTTTCCTTCTCAAACTAAAGGCACCACTAAGTCCCCATCTGGTGGCATGCCCTCCTCCTTTCCAGGCACCACAAGTGCCCCCATCTCCAGTTCTTAGACCAGAGCATCCCTCAGTTTCACCTGTGGCTTCAGCCGAAGGTGTGCACTCCTCACACTCCCATTTCTTACTGTTGGATCTAAGAAAGGAGCAGTCCCTATGGGTTCCATGGGATCCACATGTAGTACACAGAATGAGGCTCCACCTCCTATAGGAAGACAAGGAAGGGTTGTGAGCACAGATATAATACTAACTACCACTCTTGGGATGTTTGTTACAGGCTAGGCCTTTGCCGAGGGCTTCCCAGACGATTTTTTACTATACATTTTACCCATGACAGGTGTGTGACTGAGTGCTGATCCCACAACCCCGCAGTCAGGCACAGACACTTGAAAAGGATTTGGAAAGAAATTGTTCCTGAGTGTCTCTCCACTGGGCACAAGGAGAGGCAGACCCTGCAGAGAAACTTGTTCACATGCACATGGCCTGCAGGCTGCTCAAGAATGGTACTTAGCAATCATGTTCACCCTGAGGTCTGCAAACAAAAGTGAATTTCTTGCTCTTAATAACTGTGCCAAGGTCTAAGCCTAAGATGGCACTGATGAGACATCTCTGTAGCCAGGAGCCTCTCCCTACCCTTCATCCTCGAAGCTGTCTCTGCCTTGTTCATGCAGACAAATGGGGGCATCACAATGCTGATAACGCTGATACAACTCTGAGAAAGCCCCTGGCTCGAGTTCCCAGGCAGCATCTCTACAGTGGGAGAAGAAAACAATGAGTAAGGGACACATAAACGGTTGGTGAAACCTTTGTCCATCTGAGAGGAACTAGGAAGAACTTAAACTAGCAGAGCTAAAGAGTTCAATAGGTTTCCTGAATAATTTCAGCAAGGCTGGGCAGGCCTGGCAGTGGCAGAGGGCTGAAGCAGGATGAGTGGAACATGGGGGTTCCTTAGTTCCACACTGGAATTCAAGAGCCCCCTCCCAGGGAATTCTGATCCTCAAAGCACCCTTTTCTGAAACATGCCTTACATCCCCCCTGCTCATTTGCTTTTGATAATTGAAAAGCTCTCTCTCCACCCCTCTCTCTTCACCATATATCAATGCCTTGGCTGCTTTTTCATTCTCTAAACTATCCTCACACTCATCTCCTCCCTAGAAATAAGGCAACTCATTCCCCAGCTCAATTCCTGCTTTAGAGTTTCCACTACCTGTCTGGAATATGAATTCCCATTCTTAGCATTTCTTGAGGAAACTCTTCTCGATTGTTACAATGTGGACATTTGAAGAAATGCTTTGCTGATGTGTGGGCATATTTCTGTAAGAGAAACATAGAAGAGCTTTGTGTTTATAAAAACACTATCTGTCATCACCTTTTTTCCACCCCTGCCCTCATCTCACAAAGAGGATGTAGCTAAGAAAGCTTGACTGGTGATCACAGGAAAAAGAGTTTGGGTGGGTTAGGGTGAGGGCTGCAAATCCAGGTGCCAGACCAGGGATCAAAAGCTCAAGACTGCTACCAGCAGTGCCTTAGCTGTCACCTCTGGCCATGGAGCTTGGCAGCGTTGATCCAATAGGGTTCAGGTACCTGGATACATGTTTCCCTTTCCTTCCATCCCAGGAAGTAAGGCTGATTTTGAGGCTACTTGACTCATTCTAGGATCAGCTCATTTGCCCTAGCCATTCTGAGGATTTTGCTCAGTCTAAATCTTATCATGAAGTGGTCCTACAGGTCACAGGTAACCAGAGAATGGGCTGTCTTTCCATTGACTGCCTGGAACCAGCCCTGTATACAGGCCTTTGATGGAGATTGCCTGCGCATTTCCAGGGTGCTTTGAACTATGGCAGTTGTAGAAGGTCCCCAGGGTAAAGGAAGCCCTACCTGTATGCACTTGCGGTGGTAGACAGTTTGACTACAGCATGGGCTCTGGATATTTTCGACACTTGCTTGGGATAAGTCTTCACAACACAAGATGCAGCTTTCCTCCCCCACATTCCCCCATTGGATGTCCTGTGTTGGGCGATGTTTTTCACAAAATGATCTGTGGCAGAGTAAATAGACTTGGTTTTGATTTGCTGTTGATGCAGTTTTCCAGCTGCCTGGCCTAGGGAGGGCAACCAACCACCCGGGCCAGTGCCGGGTGAACCTCTATGCTCCTGGGGAGGAGGTTGAGGAGGAGGGTGAAGAACAGCCACATGCTTTCTCACAACTGCTCTCCCACTGAGCAAAGCTCCAGGGACTATCTCCACAGCCTCTTGTTTCTGAAAGCCCCTCTTCGTTCTGAGCGACTGTCTAAGAACTGCAGCTGTTCGTAATTTAAGAAGGGGACAGGAAGCAAGAAGTAACCCCTGTGAAATTGCCAAGTCAAGACACTGTTTCTCATTATTGAAGGGAGAGAGAGATTCACTGGTGAATCAAAACAGGCCCGTGAGAACTAGACTCTGATTTCATTAGTGGTTAATTAATAGCAAGTTGCAAAAAAGCAGCTTGACTTTTCCCCTTCATCACTCACTTGTACTCTCCAAAAAATTGTGAAAGGCAACCCTTTTCTTGGCCACAAGGAAGATGGAAGTTTGTGACACAATGATCCTTCTGGCAGTTGATGGCAGCTCCCCTTTTCTTGCACACAAAGCAGATCTGCAAATGAGATCCCAGGCAGTGCTCAGGGCTCCAAGAAAGACAGACATCTATATAGCATTCTGTGGCACATCATTCCATAGAATGGAAATTTTGTGAAGCAACAGCCATTCCCTTTCCTCAGTGGATCTGAAAGCTCTGGGGCTTCAAGTAGTACTGAATTTTTTGTTTTCTCAGGATAGTGCTTAGGATACCACACCCAGAAAAGCATGGAATTTAAGAGAAGGACCAGCTAGGAAATCCAGGAGTCCTTTGACTTCTAATTAGCAATTAGGGAAAAGAACAGAAGCAGAGATAATCAGAGAGATATAAAAAAAAGGCCTTGCCCAAGACTCCACTTCCAGGGTATTCTAACCTTTCTAGAAGCCCGGGCTGCCTCTTTTTTGATGTCTTCAGGCAAGAATCCATG
Organism: Pteropus medius; assembly: GCF_902729225.1. Classification (NCBI taxonomy): domain Eukaryota; kingdom Metazoa; phylum Chordata; class Mammalia; order Chiroptera; family Pteropodidae; genus Pteropus; species Pteropus medius. The sequence goes on from NW_024343578.1 coordinate 3,722,566, forward strand.
GAAACCTTGGTTGGACTGGCCCCTCTGAGGCAGCTTGCTAGATAGGATCTGGGAGAGCAGCAGAACCAGGCTGTCAGCATTGATCAGTGAAAAAGTGCAGTGGGGTGAGGACAGAGTAGAAATAGAGCTTTGTGAAATATATAATGCATTTATAGGGCAATTTACTTAACACAGAGGCTTACATAGCATTAACTACGTGTTGTGTGTTCTAAGTGCTTTTCAAATATGAACTCATTTAATCCTCATAGCAACCTTAAGAGGTAGGTACTATCGTCATCCCCATTTTATACAAGAGATTATGTGACTTGCACAAGCCCATAGCACTCCATAACCTGAGCTCTTACCCACCTTTGTGTTATGCTGCCTCTCTTGTGTGCTGAGCACTTTGAGGAAACACTCCCTGTGCATTGACTCATTTTATGCTGTGATATAGATGCTATCGTGATCCTCATCTTACAGAGGACGCCCCTGAGGTGCAGCACGGGAAGCGACATAGCTGGGTCACAAAGCAAGGAGGCAGCAGAACTGGCATTAACGTTCAGGGTAAGAGTGTAGGTCTTGGCTCCTTAATACAGAATAAATACTCTTCTTGGAGTGTGTTTTTTATAGGAAGGGAATCAGGGCTTTAAAATATCCTGACTATAGTCATTCTGCCTTATAGAGAAAAGGGAGGAACTGAACCTTTCTTTAAAAACACACTTTAAAGGGCGTTTTGTTTCTGAAAAGCCCCCAAAGCAAAGTCTAGAATGGGAAATCAAGGGGAAAAAAAAGCTAAATGGTTATGTACTCACAAACAGTGTACATGCACATACTCTGGAAGAATGCCAGCACCCCAGCCTCATCGGAAGAATCTTCCCAAAATATTGGAAAGGGTGCTAGACTTTCTGCAGTAATTACATATAATGTGAATGGGGGAATTAGGTTTTATTTTTTGTTTATTTTTATTTTAATTTTTTTTATTTTTTTTATTAGATAACTTAAGGACACTTGGATTATAGCTGTATGTTCTCAATTAGGTTTAAAACATCCATTTTAATACTAATTATCTCAGGGCTTTAGGACTATCTGAGTGATTCCTGTTTTATTTATACTTTTGAGTATTATTATTTTCTACAATGAGCATCTATTATTTCTATAAACAGAAAAATCAACAGTGAACATTTGAAACAATCTAAATGTCCTTTAATTGTACTTTTTAGCATAGCCATACCATGGAATACCAATGAGCTATTAAAAATCAATATGTTCTATATAGAATGATCTCCATAAGTACATGAGGTGAAAAAAAGCACAAAATACAAATACAAAATACAGTATACAGTATTTTTATTTTTATGTTGAAAATGTATATGCTTGTAAATGCACTGAAATTAACCAAGACATCACATCAAAACCAGACAGTACTTACAAGAGAGGAAAATCACAGACCAATCTTTCTCATGAGCACAGATGTAAAAATGAAACAAAATATTAACAAATTGAATCCAGCACCATATGAAAAGGATAATACATCGTGACCAAGCAGGGTTTATACAAAAAATGTAAGGTTAGTTAAACATTAAAGAATTCAGTCAATGTAACAAATCACATTAACGAAATTAAGGGGAAAAATCATAATCATGTCAATAGATGCAGAAAAAGCCTTTGACAAAATTCATGATATGCTTAGCAAACTAGAAATAAAGGGAACCTCTTTAATCTAATGAAAAGCATCTATGAAAAACCTACAACTAACATCATATTTTAATGGTGAAAAATTGGATACTGTCCTCTGATGTTGGGAACAAGACAAGGATATTCACTCACAATAACTTCCATTCAACACTAGATTGAAGGTCCTAGCTAGTACAATAAGGCAAGAAGAAGAATTAGAAGAACTAAAGGTTAGGAAGAAAAAGTAAAACTGTCTTTATTCACACATGACATGATTATGTACACAGGAAATTCTAAGGCATTAACAAACAAACAAACAAACAAAAAATGAAACAAAAAACTACTGAACTAATAAGTGAATTTAACAAGATTGCAGGATATAAAATAAATATACAAAAATGAATTGCATTTCTATATACTAGCAACAAACTTGAAAATGAAATTATAAAACACCGTTTATAATAGTATTCACAAAATGTTTAGAAATACATTTAACAAAAGATGTGTAATTCTTCAGTTAAAAAAAAAACATGCTAATGTTTATTTTAAAAGACCCAAATAAATGGTAAAATATATCATGTTCATGGATTGGAAGATTCAATATTGTTTTTCCATTCTTCTCAAATTGATCTATAAATTCAATTCAATCCCCATCACAATCCCAAACTGGCTTTTTAAAAAATATATAAATTTGAATCTAACTATAAAATTTATATGGAAAAGGACCTGACAGCCAAAACTATCTTGGAAAATATTGCAAAACTTACAGTACTTAATTTCAAGACACTATAAAGCTACAATAATAAAACAGTGTTGTATTGTTGTAAGGATCAATGCACAGATCAATGACATAAAATAGATCATCCAGATGCACTGATATTACTGTCAATTGATTTCGAAAAAGGCACTGAGATAATTCAATGGATAGGCAAAGATTTCTTGGGACACATAAAAGAAAAACTGATAAACTGGACTTCATCAAAATTAAAAACTTTTGTTCTTTGAAAGTCATCATTAAGAAAATGAAAAGGCAAGCCATACGTTGGGAGAAAACAGTTACAATACACATATCTGAAAAAGATTTGTACCCAGAATATATAGAGCTCTAAGAACTCAATCAGATAAAAAAAAAAACAAACCCGGTTTTTAAAATAGACAAAATATTAGTATAGACACTTCATAAAAGAAAGTATGTGAATGGCCAATAAGTACATGAAAAGAAGCTCAACATCTTAAGTCATCAGAGAAATGCAAATTAAAACCACAATGAGATATCAATACACACCTAGTAGAATGGCTAAAATTAAAAAGACTAGACAATATCAAGTTCTGGCAAGACTACTGTGCAGCTGGAACTTCATAAATTGCTAGCAGGAGTATAAACTGGACAACCACTTTGGAAAGTGACTTGGCAACTTTGCATGAAGTTAAATATATAGTTAGCATACAACCAGTAATCCTACTCCCAGACATTTGTCCAAGAGAAGTGAAAACATGTGTTCACAAAAATGACTTGTGCATGAATGTGCACAGCAGCTTCACTGATAACACCCAAATGGAAACAATTCAAATGTCTATCAACAAGTGGAAAAATAAGCACATTATAATATACTCATGCAACAGAATACTACCAGGCAATAAAAAGGCAATAAAAAGATGTGACATGTGCAACAACATGGATCAATCTCCAAAACATTGCGTTGAATGAAAGAAGCCAGACACAAAAGAGTGCAAACTGTATGATTCGATTTATAGGAAGCATAAGAATAGGCAAAAGTAATCTTAGATCAGAACAGTGATTATCTCTGAGAGGATTGACTAAAAGTAGGCAGGAGGAAACTTTCTAGGATGATGAAAATATTTTGATTAGGACAGTGTTTACGTGGGGATATACATATCCCTACGATATATGGTTATCAAAACCCATCAAACTCTACACTTAACATGGGATTTGCTTTTGGGGAGAGGAAGGAGGATGGAAAATATTGCTTTGGGAAAAGATTTTTTATTGTACATCCTTTATACAGTTAGGATTTTATATCAGGTACATATTACTATTTAACAATCAGATTTTAAAAGAAAAAAGCTATTAGGGAAAACAAACAAAAAACAGAACTATGGAACTGAGGCTGGATGCAAAAACAGAATAGACCGTACAGCAAAAGCCCTGAAACATTCAAAGCAAAGGGGCCTTATACTCACAAGACAGAAATAGTGCACGCTGAGATCATCTTTTTGAAGAAATTCCCCTAATTTTTCGGGATCCCCAGGTTCTTGAAGGCATAGCCGGCATACTGGAAGAAAAGAATGTTAAGAATTCGCTTTGGGAACATAACCATCTCTAAGTTTGTGGAAGAGTAGAGTATTGGGAAAAGGGTCATTTTGACAGGGAGGGAGGTTGGGATGAAGGGTTATTTAGTATCAATTAGGTTTTTATATAATTTTGGATACATCTGAATGAGTTGGCTCCAACAACTCACTTCATTTTTTGTCTTAAATAGCCTTAATTAACTTGTTTCTTGAACTTTGGTTGTGATGTTTAAAAATTACAGACCCTGAGTTCTTCAGCATCTTAGAAAATCTGGGAAGGAAATAGGATTGACAGTGAGAGGAACAAGTTTGTTGCCCTACACAAGTGGTCTTTACTGGTGTTGGGAGGCAGCAGCTGAACAGAACCTCCAGTCTTTCTTACCAGGCCCTGAAGATGGCTTCTTCTGGGTTACTCTCCTTGTCTTGGTAGATTTTCTATACAAGGAAGAAGTAGAATGTAGTCTTTAAGGATCCTGTCAATATCCCCTGTAACATTTCCCTCAAAATACCATCCATATGTTTGATGAAGGACCAAATCTAAAGGCTAAGATGTCCGTTTCTTTTGCTATTTCATATTTTTTGAAAGCACAAAACATACCCACTGAAATGTGTTAATTATGTGAGATCTTAACCATCTTCTTGTTCCTGGTGTCAGTATTGCATGTGTTGACTGAATGAATGCAGGAACAAACCCCCTTTTACTGTTTCCTCTGTCACCTACTCTGAATCTTTATAGTAGTATCACATCCATAAAGCATAATAAAATGATACTAAAATTGATTAAGAAATTCCTATTCCTAGACATTATTCTTGGCTCTTTACATGTATTAGTTCAATGAATCTACAGAATGTTCTAAAAAGTGGGTGCTATTGTTATGCATATTTTCCAGATGCGGAAACTGAGGCATAAAGAACTGAAGTAACCTGTCCCAAGTCACCTGGCTAACAAGTGTTGGAGCCAGGATATGAACCTAGGCAGTAGGGTTCCAGAGCCAGCACTTTGCTACTAGGAATAGCCTTGAGAGGATAGTACCCTACCTCAATCGTTGACATTCTTTCTTCTCTTCTATAGCCTTCATTTGTTGCTTCCTCTCTCTCCTATCTTGAATTTTTCTGTACTAATATGAGGACAGTACAGGCTCTTCCAGCTATAAAAACAAATCAGGCTTGGTCAGCAATTTAATTCTAAAGTTGGCTATCAAGTTTCACGGAGTCAAAGCAAAAGTACAGTTCAGTTCCCAACCCACATGACAGAATATAAAGGACCCACCATCAATGCTAGTAATAGCCAATAATTATTAAATCATGTCAAGAACTGTTCTAGACATTTTACATGTGTCAACTCACAAGCCCCCCCGCAACCCCATGTAGCAGGTGCCATTATTATCCCTATTTTCAAGATGAGAAGACTGAGGCACAGGGAGGCACTTGCCCAAGGTCAGAGGTACTGCAATCACACAGCAGTACAAGAACTTAGAACCACTGCTGGAACTGGCTAAATGGTTGTTTTCCTTGTGCCTGCTAAATGCATGAGGTAGCACTCAGGAAAAAAGGCTCCTTTGCCCCTAAGTATGGGTACCTTGATTCTACCTAGTCAAAGCTAGATAAGCTAGTTCTTTCCTCGGAAAAGGGATTTCAGCTGCCTGAAACAACGACTCCCTCTAGTGAGAGACAAGAGATAACACTGACAGATCACCAGTTGGCTCCTGACACTTTTCACCAGGCTCAGATGGCCATTGAGGTTTGGTCTGTTCTCAACTTTTGTCTAGCTCTTCGAATATGAAGACGCCCTGACACTCCTCTCCTCATCAGTGTTAGCAGACTACAAATGTACCGTTTTCATTAGTTGCAGGGAGGTGGGGGGAATCCCTGAAAATGAAGGGGGACGAAATAAGTAAAATCGCTCCCAAAGGGAGGACTGTGTTTAGCCAGGGGAGAGGACAGCATTTCTGCGAACTGAGTGAATCAAGTCACTCCAGGGACACACACTCCAACAACCATGTCCTTACTGTACAGCGGGAGAGTGTGAACTTCTTTTGTGACTTTCAACTGTTCTGTATAAATACAACCACTAAGACAACTACTAAGGTAATACCGCCCTTCCTTTCTTTGTGTTTGCTCCATCTCCTCTTCTAACCCATGAGTCGCACAGAAGGAATGACATTAGACGGCTTCTTACACAACAAAAGCGCTTGGACAGGCTGGCAGAGAGAAGGGCGTGCACTAGGGGATCCACTTGAGCTGACTACTGAGCAGTTCCGGGTTGTTGGGGAAATCCTGACTGTCTAGCAATAGAAATAAAACCTTGAAACTCCGATTCTTTGCATCGCTGGACCAAGACGTTCCTTGAATGGGGTTCTATGCACACTGGTAGTTGCAGGAAAGACGCAACACTCTTCAAAGCATTTGAGGAGGGGCGATACAAAGGCGGGCTTCCACAAGCAGATTTCCTAACCGAGCGGATGCTCTCTTGAAACAGTTACCAAGCTGTTTCGCTGGATAAGCGTTGGGTCAAAGCTTGTCGAGAAAGTTAAAAATAAATAAGCATGTTCGGCCCCGCCGCCGCCGCAAGAAAAAACAATGATTTATTTGGAAAATACGTGTCGGTGTGGCCACAACTGAACCCGAGGTAACAGCCAGAGAAGGGGCTCAAGGAGCATCCCGCAGATGCCAGACCAGGATCATGTCGCACCTGCCGGGAGGCTGGTGCGGGGCCGGACCGAAGGTCGCCTCGGCCGCTCACTCCTCACGGTAGCGCACGGGGTCTCCCACCCAGTTGTTGCCGAGGGCGCCGCTGTTCTGAAGCTTTATTCGTTGTGGCTACCTCACGAGCTGCCGCCCCACGCGGTGACAGCGCTGGCGAAGGGGGCGAGCGCGCAAACGGGGGTCAGGTCACGTGGCCTGCGACGCAGGGAGAATACGGCTGCGGCGACCACCGCGACGCTGACAGTTGGCAGAACGGGACGGGCGCGCGCTAACGACCGCGCGCGCGCCTTTCTTTTCGTCCCGCCCCTTCCCCTCGCGCCATTACACTGTTCTCGCCCTGCCCCTTTCTCTAGCCACGCCCTTCGCCTCGCCCCGCCCCCCCGCGAACCCGCCGAAGATGAGCTCAGAGGCGGGGCCAAGGCTGTCGCGCTATGGTGACGTCTATCACCGGCGCGGGCGGGTGACGTGACCCGGCCCGTTGTCTGTGTGTGGGGCTACGGGCCCCGGGGGCTTCGGGGGCTCCCAGCGAGGGCGGCGGTGGGTCGGGAGGGCCTGGACATGGCGTTGAGGGGCCGCCCCGCGGGAAGATGAATAAGGGCTGGCTGGAGCTGGAGAGTGACCCTGGTGAGGAAGGAGCCGGGGCCGGGGGCTGGGGAGGCCGGGTGGGCCTGGGACGCGCCTACCTGACCACCACCCGCTCCTCTTGTCGCCCCATCAGGCCTCTTCACCCTCCTGGTAGAAGATTTTGGTAAGAGCCTCTCCTATCCACCAGACTCGGGCTGTGGGGACCCACTCTTGCGTCCTGCACGGCCAGGGGCTGCCCTTCCCGACTTCTTTACTTCCCTGATCGCAGGTGTCAAAGGAGTGCAAGTGGAGGAGATCTATGATCTTCAGAGCAAGTGCCAAGGGTGAGTGGCTTCGCAGCAGGACCCTCCTTTATACCTCAAGGGCTAGGGAAGGGCCTGGGGAAGGATGCCCCTCAAAAGGTGTAGTATCAGGAACTTCAAGTTGTAAAGTCTCATTTAAGGAAGCATCGCTCTTCGTTGGGTACCCTCCTGATCCAGCTGATATTTTTTTCTCCTGGTCTTCTCTCAGCACTTCCCTTCTCTCAGCACCTCCCCCGTCCCCCACCCCCCATACAAATCCTAACCTTCCTTTGGAGTACAGTTTAGCTGCCTTTTCTAGTCTTGGAGCAGGAAGCCAGCCCTTTCTCTACCTCCAGGTCACACAACACTTTCTGTGCAGCTGTAATTTAATTACTGTTCTAATGTGCCTGTGTGTGCCAGTGTCTTTAATCTCCACCGAAGGTTCTTGTATGGATTAGTTGGTGTGTGGCCCCTCTTGGGTCTTGCTTTGGTAATGTTGCAGAATAGAAGTGTGGAGGAACTGCTGCAGTGACTGAATCAAGAAGTCTGCTTTTATTTCTCAGGAAAGAAGGGGCTGATAGAGGTGTTCATTTCTTTCCTTGGCTGCATTGGAGCCCAGGCCTTGAGGTTTACAAGTGAGAATTGGTGTTTAAATTCCTCATCAGAGTTTTTGTTCTTTTCTCACCTTCTATTGTTACCCTGTCCTGGGCCATCGGTTCCAGCTTTTTTCCTCTTATCCCAGAACCGTAGACCTCATAAGGACAGTGGGTGGACTCCTGGAGCTGATGCTTGACTGCCTGCGGCAGGCTTCTGGGGTGTGAGGCTCAGGGCCACTTTGGGCAGTGTTGAGAAGAAACCGGGGGAAAGGTGGGATTAGGGGAAAGGCATCTGAGTGGTAACACAGTGCAAAGGAATAGAGGGAGAAAGAAAGGGGATGCTAATTGCCTTCCCCCACCTAGCTCTAGCTCTGCCGCTTATTTTCCCCAGCCCCGTGTATGGATTCATTTTCCTGTTCAAATGGATCGAAGAGCGCCGGTCCCGTCGCAAGGTTTCTACCTTGGTGGATGATACGTCTGTGATTGATGACGATATTGTGAATAACATGTTCTTTGCCCACCAGGTCTGCCGGGCTCTGTGTTCTGTCTGGAGGGTGGGATATTTCCATTTTCTTTGCTTGGGAAGTGGAAGTGGGGCAAGGCAGGAGGAGGAGATAGGCAGATACCAAGGGTGGTGGTTATAGAAGTCCCTTGGTGGAAGAAACTGAACTCTTTATTAAACAAGGGAGTATCTTCAGAGCAGTGTGGGGTCTTGAGTCTACTCTCTATGTCCCCAGACATCTGATGGGTATTTAGTTGAATGAACAAATATTATGCAAAGATGAGGGTTGTTGTCCACATATTACTGTCCCTCCCTGGGTCCCCATTCTTGGTGAATACGGGCTTCAATTGAGGGATGCTGTGTATGGGTGACTGTTCTTGGTTTCACAGCTGATCCCCAACTCTTGTGCCACTCATGCCCTGCTGAGCGTGCTCCTGAACTGCAGTAGTGTGGACCTGGGGCCCACCCTGAGTCGCATGAAAGACTTCACGAAAGGCTTCAGCCCTGAGGTAGGCCACAGTGCCTTAATCCTGGCTCACAGCTGGCTGGGCAGATCTGACTTCCAGGGCCACTGGTGATGCCGCCATGTGACATTTGGCACTTTGAAGCTTTTTCCTTTTTAAATAATGATTTAAATTACCTTTGACCCTTAAATTAATTGTGTAAGGCAATTGGTTTTAGGCTCAATTGTCAGGAAAGGAGATAAACCTAGGGAGGGAAGGAACATTCCTTAAATAACACCATTTTAGGACTATTTGTGTCAGCACTTTATCAAGCCATGTTGCTCTCCAATGTCCACTGATTACTGTGCAAGGATATTAGAGCCCATCTTTTTGGGGCTCCAGAGTTCTCTTCTGCCCTCAGGAGAGTCCACCAGTGTTTCTTCAAGTTCCTGGAATGCCTCTGGGCCTGCTTTCCTGAACTTTGTTTCCCACCCAGAGGATCCTGAGAATTTGTTTTGATGGCCTTATTTTCTTCCTTCTAGAGCAAAGGATATGCGATTGGCAATGCCCCGGAGTTGGCCAAGGCACATAATAGCCATGCCAGGTGTGTGGGAGCTGTGGGAGCTGATGGTGGTGGGATTGAGGAAGGACTGTCCCATTCTGGGCCCTGACTATGTCCTTCCCCAGACCTGAGCCACGCCACCTCCCTGAGAAGCAGAATGGCCTTAGTGCAGTGCGGACCATGGAGGCATTCCACTTTGTCAGCTATGTACCTATCACAGGCCGACTTTTTGAGCTGGATGGACTCAAGGTCTACCCCATTGACCATGGTAGGCACTCTGAGCTGGGGGCCCATTGGTTTTCTCTGCTTACCTACTAGGAAGCTAGGGTCCAGGGTCCTCAGGTGCTTGGGACTTAGTGGTAGGGGGTAGGTGTTGAGGACATCTGGCTCTGGCATTGCATTGCTTGACTAGCCCTTGACTCCCTGGCTCAGCTGCTTTCCATCCTTTCTCCTACTCTTGCCCAAACTCTGGGCTTCCAACCTGTTGACTCCTCATCTTGGTCTTCCCTAGGGCCCTGGGGAGAGGATGAGGAGTGGACAGACAAGGCCCGGCGGGTCATCATGGAGCGTATTGGCCTCGCCACTGCAGGGTAAGTGTCCTGTGCCTGCTCTTCCCTTAAAGCTTTGTTTCCACTGAGAGGGACATAGGAAAAGGAACCAAGGCAGAGAGAAGTCAGTTGACTTGTGCAAGGCCACATAGTGAATCTGGCAAGATTGAGCTTAGGTCTTGAGTTCCCAACTTGTTACCCTATTTCTGCCCAGGCTGCCTGTGGCCTGCTTTAGGATAGGCTCTGGAGGGGCAGGCAGGCCTTGGTGGAGCCCTAGGTGGTGCAGGTGTGTTGGCTCATTTCCTGCCAGGCCTCTCATACAGCCCATTGGAAGGTACCATCTCAGGTACCTTGCATGCATGGCCATCTGCTGCCTACTTGTTGGAGTGGGGCCTGTACCTATGGCTGATGGTGGGGCTGGGGTGGGAGCTGCCCTCACAGCTGTAGCTGTGACTGCAGGGAGCCCTACCATGACATCCGCTTCAACCTGATGGCGGTGGTGCCCGACCGCAGGATCAAGTATGAGGCCAGGCTGCATGTGCTGAAGGTGAACCGTCAGACAGTACTGGAGGCCCTGCAGCAGGTGGGTACCCTCTTTCCTGTTCCCTGCCTGGCCATCCCCTTCTCACTGGGACATTTGTCTCTGATTCCCAAACCATTCTGTCATGGATCTTGGCTTCAACTAACCACTCCCCTCCTTTGCACCCATCGAAAGGTGGGCCTTGGGGTGAGTAGGGAAAGTAGTTTTTAAAAAGAGGCTTGAGTTTGGCTGTTTTGTTGGTGTGGGCAGAGCCAAGACTCTTAGCTGTCCAAGGTAGAGGCTGGGGCTGCCTTCACTACTCTGAGCCTTGGATTCTGTTTTCAGCTGATCAGGGTAACGCAACCAGAGCTGATTCAGACCCACAAATCTCAAGAGTCGCAGCTGCCTGAGGAGTCCAAACCAGCCAGTGGCAAGTCCCCCCTGGTTCTGGAGGCAGGCAGGGTCCCCGCAGCCTCTGAGAGCACCCACACAGGTATTGGGGGTTTTAGGGCCTCTCATGGGCCCCTTCTACACCCCCAGCGTGACCTGGGTGACCCAAGTAGAGCAAGTCTTTTTCTATGGCAACATTTGGGCAGTGGTTCAGAAGCTTCTATGGGAAGTATGAAGGCCAGTGCCTGTAGCCCTCTCCCACTAGAACATGGAGGGAGAGCAGTTTTTCCCTAGAGAAAGGCACCTGTATAGAGCTGCCATTACTACAGGCCCACAGGCCCCTGAGCCTTCTCTGTAATTTATATTCCCTTTCTGGTTTTCTTAGAAGCTTTTTTCTTTCCACTTCTCTCTCTTTTTCCACCTTGTCTTCTGTGTCTCTGTGGGCACATGACTTTCCATTCCACCAGCTGGCTCAGCTATTCTCTGGAAAGCGAGGGGAGGAGTGCTGTGTCACAGGACTCGGGAGATAGTGGGCTGGGGACAGCTTTTCTTGAGGATCTGGCTGAAGGTCCTGTCTGTGCTCCTTCACCACTCAGATGGTGTGGAGGAGGTGGCTAGTTCATGCCCACAAGCCCTGACGCACAGCCCTCCTAGCAAACCCAAGCTGGTGGTGAAGCCTCCAGGAAGCAGCCTCAATGGGGTTCCCCCAAACCCCACTCCCATTGTCCAGCGACTGCCGGCTTTTCTGGATAATCACAACTATGCCAAGTCCCCCATGCAGGTGAGCTGGGAGTGCCCCTGCAGAATTCCATTTAGGATTCTTTGGAGAGGTTGCCATAGGCAGTTTTTCAGATGGTTCCTAGGTGTTCATCATCTACCTGGGCCTGGTTCTTCTGATACTCATGGGGGCTTCGGGAGGCAAAGAGAGCTTCTCTAACTTTAAATCCAGCCTAATGGCTATGGGGCTGAACATTTAGATCACATTCGTTGGGTACAACTCTGTGGGTAGAGTTCTGCTGGCAAAATGTTTCAGGGCACTCTTTGTCTCAGCAGCCCTGCATAGGCTGGTAGTGTGGGTGGGCAGCAGCTTCCCTAGGAGCCAAGGGTGGGCTCTGGAGCACCTGGAGGGGTTCAGTGGACTCAACTTGGAGAGCCATGTTGGTTTTCTCTCCGGCTATGAGTGCTGTACCAAGCCTGGGCTGACTGATCCCTGCTTATGGCTGCCCTGGGTCTCTGCCCCAGGAGGAGGAAGACCTGGCAGCAGGTGTGGGCCGCAGCCGAGTTCCAGTCCGCCCACCCCAGCAGTACTCAGACGATGAGGACGACTATGAGGATGATGAGGAGGATGACGTGCAGAACACTAACTCTGCCATCAGGTCAGCCTCAGCTCTGTAAGGCTGGAAGTGCTGAGTGTTGCATACCCTATCTTGAATATTCCAGCCCATGTCTTAGAATGCCCCTCAGCAGATAGACAGTGCTGAGCACCTGCTGAGTGTAGGGCCCTGGGGGAAGCTGGCATGAAGGGGCTGACTTCAGGTCCCAAGACATTTTTGGAGTGCTGGGGGGTATGGCTGAGCATATTTAACCAAACATCAAGACATGTCCTGTTGGGAGGTGGACTTTTGGCTAGGCCTTAAAGAATTGGATGAGGCAGGGATGGAGGAGATGAGGCAGGGGTAGCTTTGCTGGAAGATATGATATTGGCAAAAAGCCAGCAACTGGAGGTGTCCTTTGGGGACACCTGGCTTCAACTGTCTGAGGTTAGGGTGCCAGGCTTGATGTGGCTGGGTCAGGCTACTGGACTGATTGTGAGGAGCTATAGGGTCAGTCCCTGGATGCCAGGATGTATTCAGACAATTCTGGGCATTGCTGGGTATGTGGTCACCTGGCCCATTTCCTTGGCTTACCTCTCCCTGGGCCCCACAGGTATAAGCGAAAGGGGCCAGGGAAGACAGGGCCATTGAGTGGCTCTGGGGATGGACAGCTGTCGGTACTGCAGCCCAATACTATCAACGTCTTGGCTGAGAAACTCAAAGAGTCCCAGAAAGACCTCTCGATTCCCCTGTCCATCAAGACCAGCAGCGGGGCTGGGAGTCCAGCTGTTGCAGTGCCCACACACTCGCAGCCCTCGCCCACCCCCAGCAATGAGAGCACAGACACAGCCTCCGAGATTGGCAGCGCTTTCAACTCACCACTGCGCTCACCTATCCGCTCAGCCAACCCAACGCGGCCCTCCAGCCCTGTCACCTCCCACATCTCCAAGGTGCTCTTTGGAGAGGATGACAGCCTGCTACGTGTTGACTGTATACGCTACAATCGTGCTGTACGTGACCTGGGTCCTATCATCAGCACAGGCCTGCTACACCTGGCTGAGGATGGTGTGTTGAGTCCCCTGGCACTGATAGGTGGGTCTTGGGCTGGCCCACTGGCCATTTGGTGTACCAAAGAAGGAGGAGGGAGGTGGCCAAGTGACCAGTGTCCTGCACTCTGATGGGTCTTTTCATGCCTTTTTTCCCCAGAGAGTGGGAAGGGTTCTTCACCCTCCATCAGACCGAGCCAAGGCAGCCATGTGTCTGGCAGCCCAGAGGAGAAGGAGGTGGTGGAAGCTGTAGATGGCAGAGAGAAGGCTGGGCTGGTCAGGCCTGGTGAGCCCTTGAGTGGGGAGAAGTACTCACCCAAGGTGAGCCCGTGTGGTTTTCTCTTCTAATCCTGGCAGAAGGAAGGACCTGGGGCACTGCTGCCCAGGGCTGAGTTCTTGATTGGAAGTTTGGTGTCAAGGTTAGTGGCTGAAGCTAGGCACCAGAAAGGCTGTCTATGTTGCGTAGTGGCAGGGGTCTCAGCCAGCTACAGGCAATCTGGCTGCTTTCCTTGCCTCTTGCTGCTTGGTAGTGTGGCTTTGTTGCTGACCAGCCCCTACTTATGGGTGCAATGCTGGGTTTTGGCAGGAGCTCCTGGCACTGCTGAAGTGTGTGGAGGCTGAGATTGCAAACTATGAGGCCTGCCTCAAGGAAGAGGTAGAGAAGAGGAAGAAGTTCAAGGTGGGTCATCTTTCCCGCTGGCTGGTCCTCTGCCCCTATCTTCCAAGAAATGCAACCTCCCAAGGTCAGCTGGTGGCAGCTCTGAGGAAATGGGCTACATTACCTTCATCCTTTTCTCCTACAGATTGACGACCAGAGAAGAACCCACAACTATGATGAGTTCATCTGCACCTTCATCTCCATGCTGGCTCAGGAAGGTGAGGGGACTCACTATTGCATCTTACCTGGCATGACTTGCTGTGGGCCATGCCCCTCAGGTCCCCCCTCTGTCAGGCCTCTACTGAGGTTTGAGCAGACTATGGGGCTCAGGAAAGGTTGTGAGAACCTTAGCTCTGGGCCTGTTGAACAGGTGGCTGCTGATCATCCAGCCACCTGCTCAAGGGCCTCTACCTTTCCACAGGCATGCTGGCTAACCTGGTGGAACAGAACATTTCAGTGAGGCGGCGGCAAGGGGTCAGTATTGGCCGGCTCCACAAGCAGCGGAAGCCTGACCGGCGGAAACGCTCGCGCCCCTACAAGGCCAAGCGCCAATGAGGACTGCTGGCCCTGACTCTATAGCCCGCTCTTGCCGTATGGCCCTCACCAGGGCCCCTTCCCTGCCCTACTACCCCCTTCCCAGTATTACTGAATAGGTCCAGCCAGAGAGCCCAGACCCTGGGAATGGGAGCCAGGCCGAGATTTCCTGCGTTGTGCCTCTGGGCCTGGTAGGGCAGGTCAGCCCCATAGTGCTCAGGAAGCAGCAGCTGGAGCTGGGGCACAGTGAGATGCTGCAGCTTCCTCCACAGCTGGCTGTGGAGCTGCAGGACTTGGCCTTTCTGCCTGGGCAGCAGAATATATATTTTGCCTACAGAGATGTCTATTTTTCTGGGCTCTGGCCCATCTTGCCACCACTGTGTTGACATAGCCAGTTTCCTGACTTTGTCTTCTAATAGCTGTCATCTTGGTGGGGCCTGGGTGGGCATTGGCCTGCTATGCTGGCCCCAGCTGCTGGTTGTTTCTAGTTTTGAGGAAGTCAGGTCTGCTTTTTGTTCCTCCTGGGAGACCTCCAAACTCAGGGACCCAGCTGCTGGGCTGAGTTGGGAGTAGAGTGTCCCAGTGGGGGTGGAGTGAGCAGCCTCTGGGGTCCCATGGCCTGAGAAAGAGGAGTGTTTAAGCTGTTTGGTGGCTTCTAACTCCCTCATTCCAGTTGGGCTTGTCAAGTCTGCTCTCTGTGGCAAGGCTCTGGGCCTTCAGTGTTGTGGCCCTGATAATGGGTCTGCCTTGAGCTTCTGGACTCTGTCCCTGGAGCCTGGCTCAGAGGAGCCTCTGCCCAGCCCCTCAGTATTACTATATCTCCCTCTTAGGGGTAGCAGAGACAGGGATGCTTGCAGGAAACTGGCACCACTCAGCTTTTCCTGCCATGCCAGCTTCCATAGCCTCTGCAAGGCATTTAGGGTCAGGAACAGGACCAAGACAACCAGTTGGAGCCCCCATGTTCCCAGAGGGCCTGATGCCAAAGGGTAACGGGCCAAGCACTGCCTCTGGAGCTTGGGCCCTAAACAGTCCTTTGGCCTCTGCCAGATGGCTTTGAAGGTAATCCAAGCAGGCCCCTTATCTGTACATAGTGGTGTGGGGGAGGGAAGGCAGAGAAGCGGGGTGGGAGACAGCTGACAGGCATGGCAGTTGCCTCTCTGTGCTGAACACAGCCCGACCCCTTGAGCCCCTGTAAATATTGGATCAATGAATGAATAAAACTAAAAAATGAACCTTTGTGTTGTTACTGGCCTGAGGTTTGAAGTCTAGGCTGATAGGGGTGAGGACCCTAACCACACCTGTGACCAGAGAGGTGAGAAATATGCATTCTTGGGCATCCAGACTTCTGGGGCAGAGATTCTTAGGACTCTAAGCTTAGCATTTAGGACCTGAGGTAAGGAGGGCCTTCAGGTGGGCTATGGAAACTGAAGAATTGTGTGCAAGGTGTATTTTGGGAGGAGAGGGCCATACCATGGCTTTTACCAGATCTGATAGATTTGCAACCTGGGAGATGCTGGGGCTCTGGGTGATGAGGCCGGGCTTCCTCTAGTGCTCTCCCTGGAGGGGCTCTCACACCTTGTAGGGATCACCTTTCTCCTTGTTGCACTTGGACAGGTCCAGCATGTCAAAGCTGCCACCTCTGACCCTTCCCCCTGTTAGCCACATTCTTTTGAGGCTGCTGCAGCCCCTTATGTTCACTTTCCCTGGCAGTGAGTTCTGCAGAAGGGGTCTGATGTAAGCAGGTAAGGCTCAACTGGACTGCTTAGAAAACTCAACTTTAATGGCCCCCACCCTTCGGTCCAAATCTAGTAGTCCAGGGCACAGATGAGGGCCACACCACGCTTTATCCAGTGTCGCTGGGGCTGGTTGGAGGGGATCTCCACAGCAATGACGTAGTTGGTGGAGTGGCCAGTGGTTGATAGTGTTCCTAGAGCAGGTAACAAGTGGTGAGGGTTAAGTTGTTTGCCAAAACTAGAGCGGGGACAGGGTAAAGGAAATGGATTTGGTAGACTGAGTTGGGGACAAGGAGGGGTCCCTGACCCAAGAGGAAACCTGCCTGGTGAATGAGTCTGGCCAATGTTCAGGCCTGCCCAAGGTTAATGCACTGACTGAGGATAGGTGGCAGTGGGAGAGTTGATGGCACTGCTCATTTCCTCTTGGACATAGCATAGGCCTATCCCCTTTCTCTAGGCCTCAGTTACCCACGTTGAACCTCCATTGTCAGGCTGGGTTCCCAGGACCCAAGGTGGGTCTGCTGAGGAAGGCAAGAAGATGGTGAGCTCAGGGGTTACTTTTATGGATTGAGCTGCCACCAGGCTCTGTCTTTGCCCCTTTGGTCTCACCACTGCTTACTGACCCCTGTCAGCGATCTTGTTCCACTAACCTGAGTCACACTAACTGGCCTGGGCTGGCCCAGTCCTGGGCCCCCACCTATTGTATAGGTTCCCTGCCCTGGGTCCTGTACCAGCACGGGTCAGTGTCTTGTAGATGGGACACAGATAGAAGGCCTGGTTCTGGATCTTGCGGTTGGGCATCGGCAGGAGCCAGATAACGGCCATCTCCGTGTATAGCTCCTTGGGCCGAGACTCAGCCAGCTGGAAGGCCGTGGGGTCCCAGCGGGCACCTTCCAGGAACAATCCATGGATGTAGCACCCCTCTTCGGGCCTTTGCTTGAGCTCTGACACTGACTGGCTCATCACCTGTGGTGGGCACACAGACACGCCCACACATATCAACACCCAGAATCTGGATTAGGATTTGGGTCTAGAAGTACAGACTCCCTCCTGAGAGTTCTGCCTGCCTGCCTATCACTCACTTTCCATTTTAGCTGGTAGCCTGCAGTCTGTATCCTGCCCCCAGGAATTTCTCTAGGGCTCATGGTCTCTTCTGGCCTGGCTCTCCTTGCCCACCCACAACCCCCACTCAGGGATCTCCCGAATCTGTCAGCCATCTGTGGCCTCAGGTTCCTCCTATCTGGGCCGTACCTCAGCCTGTCACCTGACCTGGCCATAGCTGTGTCCAGACCTTAAAATCAAAGGAGATGGTGTCGATGGAGATGACAGACTTGCGTGCAAAGTTCTGCAGCGTGCCTGTCAGGAAAGCCTGGGGGAAGAAGAAGCCACTGATCCAGAAGACGGCTGGGATGCCCCCTTGGATCCAGGTCTGTAGGAAGTCTAGGCGCTGCAGCAGATCCATGACCCATGAGGACAGTGGCTTGAGCGATGGGTAGGCCTTGGCATTCCAGAGCTTAGGCACAGTGTTGTTGTATAAGCTAGTAGCCATCAACTCCAGCTGCGAGGACATCACCACCAGCCCCTTGAGCGCCTTGAGCAGGTCTCGCAGTGTCTGTGTGATCACCTGCAGCAGCCGGTTGTACCTATGGGCCAGTAGCAAGGAGGCAGGCAGTGGGCCAGGGCCATGTGGCAGTATCTATACTCTCCAGTTGTAGGCCATAGACAAAACAAAACAAAACAAAACAAACAATGGCCAAACATAGAGACTAAGAGAGAGAGAGCATAGAACTGCTTGGACATACTGGTATCAATCCCCGCTCTGGCCCTTAGCAAGTGTGTGACCCTAGACTGTTCATGTAACCGTTTTGGGCCTTGGTTTGCTCATCTGTAAAATGGGAACAATAAGAATGTGGCTGAGTTAGAGGATAGATTTATAGCATTTGTCATGGCACCTGGCCCATAGTAGCTCTTGCTGTCTTTCTCTACAGCCCTTTGGTCCACTGACTCAGGGCTGGTAGTGGTGGGGGGATTACCGAATGACCTCCTGTACCAGCACCGTGTTCATTGACTCCTCATACAGCACCGGATACTTGGTTATCACCAACTGCAAGTTGATGGGCTCAGGCACCTGGAGCAGAATGTTCTGGGCCACATCCTGTACTATCTGTAAGGGCAAAGGGATACTGGGGGTCAGGGCTGCCCCCACCCCCTCCAACCCTTGTAGGATTTCACATGAACAGAGTTCCTTCCCACAAGGGAGCAGGCAGGATGGTGGGTGGGAGATTGGCCCTGCCCAACTTTTGGGCCCCTTTCCCGTGCTGCCACCTACCTCCTCCCGGCCCTGGCCGCCCACAGAGGACGATTTTGGTTGCAGCCGTATGATGGCACCGAGCAGGGCGTAAGTCTCATTCTGGGCGAAGGTGATGTTGGCATTATCATGCAGGCCAAAGATCTCCGGCATGTCGTTGAGTGGGAGGCTCTTGATGTAGGAGAGGTAGCCCTGAAGAGTAGGAGGGCGCAACTGAAGCCCCTGCCTGCGGGCAGCCCTCCAATTGAGCACATCCCCCACTCATCACTCTGGTTGTAACCTGTTGTTCTTGGAACTCCTCTGAGATGTTCTGTGAGTGGCCTCTGCCTCCCTCCTAGCCCCCTTGTCACTGCCATCCAACTCCCTGCTACTTCATTTGGCTGCTCAAACCTGTCACACTCCCACCTTTACACTGATGACTCACACTCTGGAGGAATGCCTGACTTATCCCCTGACTGCTCCCCACACATCTTAGCTGAAGAAGCGTTTCCTCAGGGAGCCCTCTGTGACTGTGTGGGCTGGGTCAGGTTGCCCCTGCCTTACTGAGTAATTGCACTCAGGCAGTAGTGGCTGCCTTTGCGGGATGGATTAACCAATGAGAAGGAGCTACTGGAGGGCAGGGGCCAGGTCTTCTCTCACCCAGCACTCAGGTGTTCACAGCACCCCAGAACCCAGAGTGTGCTTACATTCAAGTCATAGGTGGGTTGAATCTGGTGGTAGACGCCTGAGGTACTATAGCTGTACTCAGGTAAGAGGACATCGGGGTTGTAGAAGTCCTCCAGAATGTTCATGACACAGCGGCGATCCCAGTCGTCAGTGACACGGCCCCCATAGTTGATCTCCCCTGCTGTGTACTTGAGGACCTATGGGGTGGGTGGGTGAGGGCCCACACAAGCGCCCAGTCTCCTGCCCCCAGGTTGCCCCTAGCCCACCTTGTAGGGGATGTCGTCATACTCATCCAGGAACATCTTGAGCTGGCTGATGCAGATGCGCAGGTCCCCATCCGTGAACTCGTAGGGGATGTTGAAGCCCAGGGCCCCAAACTTTCGGCGCTCTAGTGCGTTCCCGTGGAACAGGCACAGAGATAGCAGCAGGGATTTGAACTCTGTCACCTACAAGAGATGGAGGGCAGCACACGTGAGGGGTGAGGACGGGGTAAGGTAGGGTGGGACACTGTCAAGTGTGCCTTACCTTGTGACAGGAGTTGAAAAAGTCATCACTGAGGCTGCTGTAGGATTTGAGCAGGTTGGCCTTGACCCCACGTGGCGGCTCAATGGTCATCTTGGAGCCATTCTGCAGGATGGACACTGGGAACTTGTTGCTGGGAAGGCTAGTGAGCCACAGGCGGAAGTCCCGGTGGACCTGATGACCACATTCCATGTGAGCATCGAGATCCACACCTGGTGGCCTCCCCAACACCAGGCTCCGTCCAACTCAGAAACCCTGGGCCACACTCAGCCTGACTTCACCCTTGGGTGGGCCAGGCCAGGCTGCACAGACCACAGGTTAAGAATATGGGCTTTGGTAAGTCTCAGGGTCACTGGTTTGTGCTGGGTAGCCTTGAGCAAATCACATTATCACTGGCAACAGTAACTTGGAGGAAGATTAATGCAATTGATGCATGCTTCATGTGTCAGTTCCCTAGCACAGGCTAGGCTGAGTAATTTGGGGGACCATCTCATTCAGCCTCACAGTCTTGGGTGGACACGTTAGTACTCCCTTCAGCAGAGGAAGTTGGGGCACCTTGTCAGGATTGATGTGCTCGATGAGGCGCTCTAGGGCTGGCATCCAGCTCGGGGCCAGGTGGCAGTTCTGGAAGAAGACCCACTTGCCCCTCTCTATGGAGCTGCGCATCATGGCTTCTGCCCGAGGGCCCTGTGGGGGCAGAAGTGCTGAGTGGCTGGGACCAGCTGGCCGGGCCCCCCATCACCCTCCCTGCCCCACCCTTACCTGGCCCTGGCCCAGGGAGATGGCAGAGAGCTTCTTGGAGAACTTCATCTCTTCAGCAAACTTGTACAGGTCGGCAGCAGGGTCAGTGCCAGGAGACAGCACAAAGATGAGGGGCGTGGTGGAGTTGGAGTCTTTGAAAACCACTGACAGGTTGGCTGTCTACAGGGCAGGGAGAGATTCTAAGGCCACCTGGGGCTAAGGAGGCACAGGGACCAGGGCAATGGAGGGCAATCTTGGGGGCTCCGAAAGAGGTCCCAGGGTAGCTTCCTGGCGGGGTCTGGAACTCCCAGAGCCTTTGGAGTGGTGGGGCTAGGAGTCCTAGCCCGATCAAGGCTGCAAAAGTATCTGTCCAGGTGCAGCCAGACCCCTGGGACCCAAGGTGAGGATTAGCCCAGGGCACTGGCTGGTAGCACTTGCCTGGGGCTCAATGAAGCGTGGTTCCAGGTTGGCGGCCACAAAGTCTTGCATGGCGTTAGTAACCTTGTCCCCACGCAGACAGCGCAGGACCAGCAGCTTCTGGAACTGGTCCAGGTACTGGTCCCAGATGCCAGGTAAGGGTTCCCTATAATAGTTCCCATATCTCCCTGAAAGCTGACCAATTGGAGGGCACTGGCCACAGGGACTCTACTGGCTAGATGGCAGAGGAGAATGGGGTGGCCGGGGACATGGAAGAGATGTGGTCATAGCTGCAGGGCAACCCTGGGTGGCCCCATAAAGAAGGCTCCTGTGTCTGAAGTCTCACCTCTTTGATATGCCCACCCTGCCATGCCCTGGGGCCCAGCTCACCGGTGGGGCTCGGGGCTGTCAAAGATGGCCCGGAATTCTGAGAGGTGTTCCACAAAGTCAACAGCAAAGGAGGAGAAGGCTGGCAGGTTCGAGAGTGCCAGGATGTCTCGCCAGGCCCGGTCTGACAGCCAATCCACTGCAGGGTTCTCAGTCATAACCTGGATGGAGCCCCCGGACAGGAGGTAGCGCCACTCACTCTGGCAGGGGACAGAGGGAGGCTAGTGCCAAGCCCTATGTGCCTGTGAGCCCACCCAGCACACAGTGAGGGCTTGAGCAGTGGTGGCTGTCACTCTCACTACCTTGGCAGAGCTTTCCAGCACACTGCGAAGTACCTGGGGCTCATGAGAGCATAAGCTGGGAGGCTCAGGCCAGCCTCCATGCCCTTCAGCATACCCAAGGCTCTGAGAAGGCCTGCACTCATATAGAGACTGTTTGGACCACAATTAACCCAGGGTCTCCTGGCTGCTTTTAAGCAAGGGACTGTGTTTCCTGAGGCCTCTGCCCCTTTGCTCTTACTGTACCTTCATGCCTGGACTTCCCTTTCCTTTCACCTTGTCCTCCCAGGCCCTGCAATGGGGCAACTCCTCAGGCAGTCTTTCCTGGACTGCCAGCTCCCCCGCAACCCCGCTGCTCAGCTGCCCCTCTACTCATGCACTTGGTTGATCTTGTTCTCGTTCATCATGATGCGGGCACACAGCAGGAAGGCGAACATCAGCTTGTGCTTCTCAAAGAGGCTGCGGCAGACATTGCTGTAGAGGTTATAGGTCAGGTAGCGGTTGATGTTGGCAATGCGCTTCTTCAGGTTGTCTGCAGGGCAGAGAGGTGATGGCAGCACACCGGGAGAGGAAAGGGAAGCAAGAATCCTGGGTCCAGCTCAGCCCTGCCAGTCGCCCCTACAGCTACAGGGCAGTCTGGGCCTCCCGTTGGTGTTTTGGGGTTCCCAGTAAAAGGGCTTCGAGGAAGGTAGGTAAGGCTGTGTGTATGTTCTTATTGGGGTGTGTCTGAGCATGTGCAAGTGACTATGGGTGTGAGTTTATGTATGTGCCCACTGTAGAAATGTGTTCACATGTGTCCCGTCTGTGCCAGGGTGGGAGCCGGGCATTTGAGTCAATGTGTGCATGAGTGCCAGGGCTACCTGCCCTCTCTGAGTTGGCGATGCCCGAGAGGAAGATGTTGAGAAACCACTCGAGGGAGTACTGGTACATGGGGTCGACGTTGGCCAGGTCGGACACACAGAAGAAGAGGATCTGGGTGCGGACAGCCACGGGTATGTACTCCATGCGTGTGAGATCAATGTCCTTCTCTGTCTGCTCTGCAATCCTGACCTTGGCCTGGGGGTGCAGTAGGGGAGTGGTGGTTAGGCCCAGGTAGGCTGGCAGAGTAGCAGGCAGAGTGGGTGGGGACAGGGGTCAGGCCTAAGGCAGGTAGGGAGAGGCAGGCAGGGTGGGCAGGCAGTTGTCAACCTGGATTTCTGCAGCCTTCATCTTGGAAGCTTCCAGCACCTTGATGAGTTCCATGTCATCCACAGGGTTGCCTTCAGAGGAGCTGAGCCGGTACAGGATCTGGTCTTCAATGTCCTTCAGCTCCTGGCGCATCTTGGCATTACTGATAATCAGCTGGTTCTTGGCTTCTTCCAGGTCGGGCCGCTCCTCAGCCACTACCTGGCCCAATAGCTGGTCCTCTAGGCCACTGCCCAGGGCAGGGAATACCTTGTCTATAATACCTGGTGGGCCCCAGAGGGCCATCCTTGAGCCTGCCCACCTATTTATCTGTGCTCCTGGGATTCCAAGAGCACAGAGACCCTGCAGGTGTCAGCCTGGGAGGCCTAGCCTGTCTCAGACTTCAGGGATAATGCAGAGCCTGCCTTCAAAGTGACCGGTTCTCAGTGAGAACTCGGGTGGCAACCTGGTTCCCAGTAGGGGCAGGCAGTTGGATATATAAGCTGCTGAGGTATCTGAAAAACTCCCTCTCAGGAGGGAGCTGTGGGTAATTGGGAGGGACAGGACTTAAGGAGGAGACAGGGACATCCCCTGCTCTGTGGAGAGGTTTATAGTGGCCACTGGCATGAAGGCCTTTGCATGGAGCAGGCCTGTGGGGTTTGTGGGTTGGTGAGGCCCGTGTGGGTGGCCAGTGAAAGCCATAGTGCCTGGGCTCATGGCAGCCAGGGCAGGAAACAGGGCTTGAGTTCAGGGACCCAAACTATGCTCAACTCAGGGCTCCAGGACAGCTCTATGGGTGAGTGCACAAAGGGAAAGGGCATCCGGACGAGATAGGGCTAGTGCTCTTCAGGGAGGCTGGGGGTGGGTCTTGACCATGGATAAGGATGGTTGGGTGTGGGGTTTTCTAGGTGGAAACGGTGCAAGTAAGGGAAACTGGTAAAGGGGCTGGAAAGGCCTGGAAAGACGAAGTGACCAGAAGAAAGCTGGCGGTGTCTCTGAGTCAGGGAAAGACCCACTGAATCCTGGCTTTAGGGTAGGAGAGGGGCAGCTGGGCAGGCTGAGCTGATGCTCAGGAGCCTGGGGGCTGGGGGCTTACCTGGGCGACAGGGTGAAGTTGATGAGGGTGAGTTTGGTGGCAATCTCGGGGGTGTAATGTGGGTTGGGCAGCTTGGTGGTGATGTACATCCTAAAGTCCTCATGGTAGGGGATCACTGTGTCCCCTAGTTTCAGCACTGTGTTCCCCTGCTGCTTATATGTCTGTGGCGGGTGGGATGGGCAAGCACTGTGACCTGGGCTTCACCAGTGTGGCAGGGGAGGGAGGCTGCTCTCTCCCCTGTCCAGGCTGTCAGTCTACTCCCAACCCCCTCCCCGCCACCCATGGCTGCAGACTCACCTGCTTGAGCAGCACAGGCTCCAGGGCTGGGTCTAGCTCCTCGCCCACATTCTCTAGAAGACAGGGCTTTCCAAAGCGGATGGCATTCTCCATGCTGCGCAGGAAGTCACGGTCACTCAGCTTGAACACATCCAGCCCATTGTCCTTCTCCTGGGGGGATAGGGGGCAGGTAGGGGCTGTGGGGACTGAGAGCCAACCTGAGGCTCAGCTAATCCCTGCTAAGCCTTGCTGGGCGGGGTGGTGGCATCTGGCAGGTGGGCTCACCATGTTCTTGATCCATTTGTTGGCCTGGCCCTGAGGGTCAATGAAGTGGGTCCAGCGCTGGGAGAACTGGTTGATGACCCCGTTCTCCACTGACAATGTGTCATTGGGGAGGCCAGCAATCTGTGGGGCACCAGGCGCCATACTGAGTTGGGGATCTCACATAAACAGGGTCAGCTGGGACATCAGCTACTTTTAATCTCATGCTTTGACTACGTCTGTCCTCTACTCATTGGTGGGGAGTAGGAGGTGACAGTGTGCTCCTAAGTTGGCTGGCTCCCAACCCCTCCTTCACTGGTCTTTCTGTCCTCTTGCCTACTGAGTCCTCGCTCAGACCATCTCCACAGAGCCTGCAGCCCATTGGCCTAGGCTCACCCTTGACCTCTGTCTACAGCCTCTTGGTTCTCTCCCTGGCCCAACTCTACTTGCCCTTCACAGTCCGGCTCAGACATGACTTTTAATGAACCTTTCTTAACCCTCACTCTGGACACTGCTCTTCCACTTCACCCTCACTCTTCAAGCCACTCCTTGAACTCTCTGCCCACAGTTAGCTGGCAACTGAGCCACATTCCACTCAGCTTTCTCCTCTCCTACCCGCCACCCTCTTGCTGGGCCCAGGTGGGTTCAGGGGAGGCATCTCTAAGAAGATTCAGGAAAGAGGGTGGGAGAGAGGAAGGAGGCTCCTGGCCCAGCTCAAACCATGGCCTAGTCCAGTCACTCCAGCCCCCCTCAGCAGGCACCTGCCAGGAGCGGATCTTCACAGGGTTCCCCAACGTCCCGATTAGCGTGGGCTCAGAGGTGTGTGGGACATGGTGGATCTCGAGCTGCTTGACCCAATGGTTGTAGAGGACTGTGCGGTACTGGCCCTGAGGAGATGCCAGACTCGGGTCCATCCCACCACAACACCTGCAACACCCTCCCACCTCCCCCTGCACCCCGGCTCTTGGTAGTTGTACACAGAGGTCAGAGCTCAGATGTGGAGCTGGATTCTTTTACTCTAGTTTCACTTGGCCTC
Source organism: Pteropus medius (assembly GCF_902729225.1). Classification (NCBI taxonomy): domain Eukaryota; kingdom Metazoa; phylum Chordata; class Mammalia; order Chiroptera; family Pteropodidae; genus Pteropus; species Pteropus medius. Next base: position 3,748,098 of record NW_024343578.1, read on the forward strand.
CATAAACCTCAGCCCCTCATCTGTGAAACAGGTGTAATAACAATGCCCACTTGTCAGGGCATCTGTGATGATTAAATGACATACACACTGCAAGCCCAGAAGTGCAAGCTCTATTTCCCACTGGAAGGCCAGCCCTGCCAGGGTGAGTTTTCTGGCTGTTTCATGCACTGCCATATCCCCAGTGTCTGGAACAGCCCCTGGCTCAGACGGGGCACCTGTTTAATGAGTGAGTGAGGGAAGAGCTGCCCTGCAGGCTGCCCCTTGTAGAGGTGAGGCCTCAAGGCAGGGCCTCTTTGGGAGGGAAGGCTATCTCAGGTAGGGATGGGGGTTCCTTACCGTGAAGGGGCCCAGGTAGGCCACAAAGCCGGCAGACACCAGCACATTGCCAGAAATGTTGTTAAGCATGTGCTCCAGGTTCTCCACTGTCTCTTGCCAGCGCACCTTCTCATCCGACAGACCATTAATGAGCTGCAGAGGCAGCCCCGTGGGGTGAGCTCTGGGAGGCTCAGCCAGGGGCCAGGGTGTCCCTGCCCGGCGTAGCCCCCAGGCTGCTGGGGAGGGGTTGCAGACAGCTACCCCAGGCTCCAACCACCACCCAGACACTTCAGCCCAGCCTGTGGCAGGCCATACCCTCCCCTGAAGGGTGTGCACACCTTGTCAGCTCGGCTCAGCCTCTGCTCACATTGCTCGCACTTCAGCTCCAGCTCCTCCTTCTTGGCGATGCATTCTCGGTACCTGGCCTGCATTGTGGCAATGCCGTCCTCCACCTCCTGCAGGCGCTGCTTTGCCTCCTCCAAGATCTTCTGTGTCACCTCCAGGTCGTCCTGGGCCTCCCGCAGGGCTTGCTGCAGAGAGAGGGATCAGGGTTAGCTGGTCTAGTGCTCTAGGGAGACCTCTCCCCACTTCCCTGCCTCCCAGCTACACCCAGTCCTTACCCGCTTGGGCTCTACGGCTTTGGCCACGAAGTGGTATTTGTGCATGGCGCGCACCCACTGGCAGATGGAGGTGCAAGCCTTGGACACTTTGGCAATGGCAGCGGGCTGGAACTCTTCATTGTCGATGTATGGCTGGATGGCTTTGATCACTGCTTCCCCAATGTTGTCCTGGACACGGGAACCATGGGCCTCAGGGGGCTGCTTCCCAGGGAGGACAGGGTAGTGGTGCCCAACCAGGTTCATGTTCAAGGGTAATAATCTCTACTCCGAGAACTCACCACTTCCTGGGGCTCTTGCCCCACCCTGGGAGAATCCAACCTGTCGTTCAGGATGGGCCCAAGAATCTGCATTGCTCATGAACTCCCAGAGCTCAGAGCCTGGGACCAGGGTAGCCTGAGCATCGGCTGTGAGCACTTCTGATTTGGGCTTACATAGGCCTGTGGGGCCTCTGGTTTCCAGTGCCCAGACGGAAGAGGAGGTGGAGGGATGGGGAAACCCATAGCGGGTCCAACTGCATTCCAGATGGTGAAGGTCTAGGCAAGCCATGGGGTTGCAAGGAGGAAAAGGCATGAGAATCTCTAAGCTGCGGAGCCTTGAAGTAACTTTGGGTGACATCCTATGGGCACAGGAAACAGCCCAGGGCCCAATTTCCTCAATATTCATCTGTTGGTGGGTCTGTCTGTCACCCCAACCAGTTGGAGAGTCCCTCTGGGCCAGGATCTGGTTCCTGTCAGCTCTATAGCCACAGGGCTGTGCGTATTGCAGGCAGAGGGAGACAGGACAGAGACCCCAGCACTGTGGTGGGGCAGGGTCCTCTCCCCACTTCCCTTCACTTACTGGCTGCCCAGGTACCTGGCATACTCACCTTGTCAAATTTGAAGAGGCTCTCAAGGAAGCGGCCAGGGTCCTGTAGCAGCCCCTTGCCAGGCTCCCAGTAGTCATCCACCTTGGAGCCAGGCCTTTCTCCAGGCACCTTCTTGGGCTTAATGCCTTTCATGATGCACACAGCCTCTATGACTAGCTTCACACCAGGAGGCGGCCGCTGCATGGCACGCACCTGTGGACCAGGCAAAGAGTGGAGAGGGAGGAAATCCATCTCTGAGTTGGTATTCCTCGGGTAGGGGCAGCTGCCAGACAGGGTGGGCCCTACTAACCAAGTCTACTACCACAAAGGGCATGCCCGAAGACCCCTGAGGTTGGCCTCAGCCTATGATTCCTGCTGTTCTCCCATGTACCTAGGCCTGGCCACCAAGTCCTGGAAGCTCACCTCTCAGGGCCCAAAGCCCTCCCTATGTTCCTGCCTGGGCACTGGGGCTGGTACAGGAGGTAAGGGCAGGTGGCTGGATTCAAGCCCTATTTCTGTCCTCACCTCTCAGCACATGACCCCCAAGGGATGTGTAGAGGGGACCTGGGGGCTAGGATCCAAGAGGCACTGGGAATAAATGCCAGGGGGAGCTCTGGGAGACGCTTGGCCACCAACCTCAGTCACATCATTCTTGTTGAGGTTGCGCAAGCTGGCCAGGGCTGCATCCAGGGCAGGTAGTGCCTCATCCAGATCCTTCTGGGCATCGTCGGCAATAGCTTGTGCCTTCCTGGCCTTCTCATTGGCCTTGATCTCCTCTGCCTGCACTGATTTCCGGGTCTCCTCAGCAATGACCGTGTCCACCTGGGAACCAGAGGCAGGGAGGGCTCATCTGGTGGCCAGTGTCAGGGACAGGTGTGCCCTCCTTCCCTTTCTCCTCTTTGCCTCTCCCCAAGTGGATGGAAGTGAGAGTTGAGATGTTCCATTCTCCAAGGGTCTCTCGGCTGTGACAGACCATGGAGATCCAGAGTGCCAGGAGTCTCTTCCAATCCTGAGTGTTCACTGTGTGCCTGGCATGGGGCCCGGCTTTATACGCTTGAGCATAACTGCCTTATGGCACAGGGCCCTCTAAGCCCATAGGACACCTCCATGCAAGACAGAAAAAGGCATTCCTCCCGCAAGTCACTGTCTTTCCATCTCCTGGAAAAATGTTTCAATACACTGACTTTGTAGAGCAGGACAAAACTGCTTCTGTCAAAAAGCAGTCATAATGACTATGCAAATCTTCGATGTCTGCTGGTGGGGGTGGGGGTGGGGGTGGGGCTGCTTGGAGGAGCCCAGAGAGAGACTAGGCAGTCTATGTTGTGATTATTGGGGTTTGGATTTGTCTGTCCTGCTCTTTACCATATCCCCTGCCCAGTGCAGTGCCTGGCATAGAACAGGCTCTGACCAAGCATTTGTTGAATAAACAAATGATTACTGAATGAAGAAATAACACAGAGAGGCTAAGTAACCTGTAGAGGTCAGGCAGCTAGTGATCTTGTGGTTACATGGAGATGCCAAGCTTCCTCAAAAATACTGACATCAGGGATGTGCCTGGGGCATTCCTACCTTGATCTGCTCCATGGTGAGCGTGGTGTCCTTGGCAGCCTCTTCCAGAAGGGGGCGCATAATCTCCAGTTCCTCCTGCATCTTGGCCACGTCCTCAGAAGTGCGCAGCAGCTGAGGGTGTAGGGTACAGACAGCTGGGCCTGAAGCGGGCTAGGGAGAGGGTCCTGAAGGGCTGCCCTCTCTCATGAGTGAGAGGCCGTGGCCGGCAGCTTCAGTGGTCCCCAGGCTGCCCAGTGGACCCCAGAGGATGAGAGCAGTCCCCTGAGAATCTATTAAGTGGTCTGCTGTGGCCTGGCCCTTGGCTGGCAGCTTTTGCTTTTTCGATGTGGGAGGAAGCCACCCATTTAAGCACTGTGGGCTGCTCTGGATCAGGGCTAAGATGGAGCAGGCAGAACCCAGCTGGCTATTGACTACAAGCCCCACCCTGGCCCACCTTGTCAAGGCCACTCTTCATGCGGTTCTTGGCGGTTTTCAGCTCCTGTTTTTTCTGCCCGATGAGAATGGAGAAAATATTGAGCAGCTCCAGGTAGCTCTTGGGGGTCACATAGTTGTGGCGGGCCAGCTCAGCCAGGTACTCAATACACTTCTTGGCCACCGACTGGTGTATATACACACAAACCTGAATCTGTGGGATGGGAGACCATGGATGGCAGCCTTGTAGAGCCCCCAGCAAAGAGGAGGCACCAGGGTGCCCTCGAAGCCACTGCAGCCTGGTCCTGAGGAGGGAACCATGTGCAGCAACCTAGATGCCCGTCACACTCACTTTCTATGACCTTACAACTTCCAGGTCAAGGTTACCTATTCTGCAGATGAAAAACCCACCACCCAGAGATGTTAAGGGGCTTGTTCAGGTTCTACAGCTGTCAAAAGCAGAGCTAGCTTTGAATGTGGACCCAGGTATCTCTCAGCTCTTGGTCCAGTGCCTTTGTCATAGCCCCTATGACCTGCCTCTTTTTGAGAGCCCTAATGTGGGGCCCCCTTGGATGCTGAATCTAAGGGAAGGGAGAACCTAAGGCCACAGCATTGTTGAGGGAAAATGGGGAATTGGCTCACCCTGGCTCTTGGTCCCCAGGTATTCATCACTCTCTCGAGTTGGACTAGTCAAATCTAGACCCCTGCTTTTATGGTCTCTGGGTTGTGTCAAGGTGTTCTTTGAAGAAACCCTCAGAGAATAGGATAAACAGTGACTGTGTTTATCCTATTATGCCCAACCTCCCATGTTACTGTGATGACCTTGTAGCATTCCCATTATACAGATGAGAAAACTGAGGCTTAGACAGGTAAAGCTATTTGCCCAGAGGCTTACCATCAGTGGTGGGCCTTGGTGACCCCAAGCCCAAACCTAAACATTTCCCCCTGATGGCTTGCTTCTAACCAAGACACCTACCAGTCCTTCAATTACTTCGGAGGTGGCTTCCAGTTCTGGGATCTCATTCAGAAATATGGTGGCCACAGATTCCAGGGCCTCTGCTGGCCACTCGTTAAACCAGTCGATGGTACAGCAGTTGACCAAGGAGGGGAACTGCCTCAGGCGAGCTCGGAAGACCTCTCCAATGGGGCTGGAAGGTTGGGAGTCCAATGAGGCCCCTAAGACCCTGACTTACACACCCAGTAACCCAAGACCCAGGACCCCTCCAGAGCCTGGTGGTGTGGCGGCCAGGAAGCAGCAACACAGTAGCCAATGGCATGGTGGCCAGGCCCAGGCCACTTCTCTTGAAGTTAGGCCCAAGTGCGCCCCCACATATCCATGCTGTCCCGAGCAGCTGTCACGGCTGCTTGTACCTCATACACAGCACCATGTGGATGTTGCTGCGCACACGCCCCATGTAAGCAGCCATGAGGTTGGCCTTGGTGGGCTGAAGGCCCTGCTCCTGAACATAGGGCCGCATGGTGTTTATAATCTGGTCTTGCTCATCCAGGGTGTAGAGGTTAGGAATGTCGCCTGAGTTTAGGACATTGTTGATATCCTCCAGGAAGGACTCATTCTTGATCTGGGGAAGGATGGGGGTAGAAGAACGGAGGCTTGATGACGGCCCCTGGGGTTTACACTCCACAGCCACGGTCTCACTGGACCTTCACAACAGCCCCACTTTATAGACCATGCCGCTACGTCTCAGAAAAGCCCCAGGTCATATAAGTGACTTCGCAAGTTGTGGTCTAGGACTTGCACACAGGCCAGCCCCACGACAGAGACCCTGAACATCACCGCGGGGTTGTGGAAGGGTCCTGGGTGGGAGATGTAGCATCTTCCTCCTCGCTTTCCAGGCCTCTCCATGCCTCAAGTTACTTACAGGAGGAAACCAGGCCACAGGCAGAAATGGGTCCTTGCCCAACTCATATGGTCAGGGCCTGGCCAATGTCAGAGGGCACCCTCACTTGGCTGACTCCATGCAAGGAGTCCAGGGGTAGGAGCGGAGGGGCCTTTGCCAAGGTGGTGCACATTCCTGGGCTTCAGTCTTAACCCAGTCTGACTGCCAGCCAGGTTTAAGCTCTGCTGTATTTGTCTTGAGGCCCCAGCACCACAACCTCTCCTTCTCTTGGAGATATGGGGAGAGGCCTCATACATAGCAAGCTCCAGAGGGAGCTGCCCCTGATAGGGAACCATGAACACAGCACTTTGGGCTCAAGTTCTGTGGTTCTTGAGGTGGGAAGCTGTTGGCCAGTGAGTGGGGTGCTGCTTGTGATCAGCCACGGTATCAAGGACCTTCTTTATCCTTGGGGTATAGTAATGATCTATGCTGTTAGCTCTAAGAAGCTATATTTGGTCCCACATGGCTGACCCACCCATCTGTGGCCTGCCCCCTCCGCCTGGGTCCCAGTCATCCCTCCCAAGAACCGCCCCACTGACAGTGACCTGGGCATGAAAGACTGACAACCTTCCAGGATGCCATGCCGGATGGGATTGTATCCAGCCCACCATGGACCCTGCCCATTGCCCATGGCACCTGGGTGTCCACAAACAGGAAAGTGATGGGCAGGTTGTGCAGGCCAGCCTTGAACAAGACCTTCTTGACATCATCGCGCCACTCGGTCATGCCATAGTTCTTGGATAGCTCAATCTGGAAGCACTCATACTCGGCCCTGGAGACAGGAGTTGGGAAGAAGCCTGACAGAGCTTGGCGCCAACTGCTGAGATGCTAATGGGTGCCTATGCCCCACCCCAGCCATCCAGAATCTTGCTCTAACCCCAGACAAATTGGCAAACTCTTCAGGCCGTGACCTGCTCTCTTGCTTCCAGACCTTTGTTCAAGCTGTTCCCTCAGCCTGAAATACTTTTCTCTTCCATCCTCCCAGATCTGATTCTGGGAGCAGGCCCATGGCCGCCACCTCTAGGAATCCCTCCTGGATGCCTGCAGCGACATCCCCTCCCCACAGCAGCACAGGGCACTGCTGCTGCCTCTCCTTGGACACCAGGTTCTACTCATAGTCCTTCCAGAAGCCCATGGGTTGGGAGAGTCTGGCTCGGGGTGGCCCCAGGTTTTCAGCACTGTAGACGGGACTATAGATGGGACTGATAGCCTGCCACCAGCCAACCCCTGCCCACCGCGTCTGGGGGCTCTCACATGTGCGAGGCGAGCCGTGTGAGGGAGCTGCGGCCGCTGCCACCCACGCCCAGCAGGAGTGCGTTGCCTAGCGCCTGGCGCAGGGTGCGGCTGATACGGCAGATGTGGCTCATGGCGTCCATGAAGAGGACCAGCCTCAGCTTGGCTGTGTTGATCTGGTTGTAGTCCTCCATGTACTCTTGGATTACCTGCATCATCTGGGGGATGGTAAAAACTAGGTCCTCCCTCTGTTCTCATGCACCTGGACGACGCAGAGGAAGTGCACCCCTAGCAGGGCCCACCCTGCTCCTCTGTGGATGGAAGGGTGTTGGGCCTTAAGAAGCCAGGTCTGTCTGAATGAGGCCTGACCCATTGGACATCCTGAGGCATGAGGGTCAGTGTCAGTGCCCTGCCTGCTTCCTCTGGGGCCCACCAGGATCTACTGAACCGGGGCCCTGCTGGGGCCCTAGTTCCTCCTGGGAACTAAGAGAGGATATGTGTAGAGAGATACCATCAGAAGGCTCACTCCAGTTACACAGCTCTAAGGCCACTGACCAAGGCCTCTTCCTGCCTCTTTAGGGTCCTGGCTCAGACTCTTGGCCCCAGGGGTCCTGCTGGCCCTCTGTGAGTGGGATGAGAGCTGCTGAAACCAGCACAGCATGTTTCTGTTCACAGAGCCTGTCTCAGTTGAACCATAGGCTTGTCCTCAAAGGTGAGTCAAGCGGGGCCAGCTGCACCTATTTGACAGGTGAGGAAATGGGACTCAGAGAGGCAAATGCTAGCCTGAAGTCCTGGAGCTGGCCTTCTAACCCAGTGTCCTCACACTCTGGTCATAGCATCTGGGCCTGAGTCCCAAGGGTGCAGAGTGAAGAAGCCACCACCAGGGGTAGGGCATCAGTTGGGCTCCCTCACCTTTTTCTCGCTGGTGATGAGTTCGTAGGACTTGACATCGGAGCCTGGAGACATGAAGTCCCCGTAAAGGATGGGCTGGAAGGGGCAGACCTCATTGAAAGCCACCTCCCACTCCTCCATGTGGCCTTCTAGGAGCTTGTCGAACCAGCTGCGGTCCTCTTCGTTCACCAGGCGGTCACGGAACACGCGGCAGCTCTCATGGTACCACAGTCGCAGCAGCTGCACCTTGTTCTGCAGACACGCCAGCATCAGTGCCCGCCTTTGGCTCTGGGCCCTTAGCCACCTCTCAAAGCAGCAGGAGCAGGAGGGTGGAGTGGAGGCGCAGCTCCTGGGCCTGGGTGTCCCATTGAGACCTGGCAAGTGCTATGCACAGGAGCTGCTCGAAGGTACATCTGCTGGCCGACTGAAGACCGAGTCCTGCAGAGTGCTGTCTGGGTCTCTCTGCCCTCAGCTTCAGGCCCAGTTGGCCAAGTGCCTCCTGGGCACCCAGCTCTATTAACTGGTCATTGATTCTCCCCTCTAGCGGCCCCCATGGCTCCCTAAACTCTAAGCCCAGGAGGAATGCCTGATTCTTCTTAAACTTCCCACATTTAACCACTCAGGTAACTCCACTGATTTGACTTGTAAATCCCCTCTGACTTTGCCCCCATCTCTGTCTCTGCTGCCACCCACCATCCCTGATTCCCTGCCTCCCCCTGGGCGACTGGATTGCTCTTAGGAAGCCCCCAGGCTCTTCTCTCAACTCCTTTGGCTATAGTTTGGCAAGACCAGAGCAGCTTCTGTCCTTTTACCCTCTTTCCCTGGCCCTGGGCTCCACACACACTGACCTGTCTATTCCCCATTCTGGAAATCTGTCCCCTCCCTACCCCACTGGCTCCCCATCTCCTTCAGGACACTTCTCCCTGGCAGCCCACAGAATTTGCTAGAGCCTGCCCAGCACACATGGCACCTACTCCTTGCTATACTTCCTGCTCCTTCCACCTGGATGCCTTTAGATCCTGGAAGGCATCCCACTCACCCTCCCTGCAAGTCTCGCACCCAGGGCCTCCATCAGGAACCCTCTTACCCCTTGGCCTTGCCCTGGCTCCCTCTTCTGCGTGGCCCTATCACATGCCCCATTCTAGGCATGGGTTTGATCTGTAAGGTGGAGCTCAGCTGCATGAAGGCAGGGCTCCTGGGGGCCTGGTGCCCACTATGTTCCCAGCCCCCCTTAAGACCTGGCCTGATCAAGGTTGGGAAGTATTTGGGCATGGTGGCTTAAAATTGGGAGGCCAGGGAGGATAGTGAGGGAAGAATGGGCACTTCTCTACTGGACACTGGGGTGGGACCCACCAGATCCTCACCTCGACCTTGGCTGGATTGGCCATGAGCATTCCCTGGAAGACCTTGGAGAGGTCCCTTAGGTTGAAGGTGTAGTGGGACTTGGCTGGGGTGGGCAGCAGCTGGGAGGTGATGGTGGAGTACACCATGATGGTAGCTTCCACGAGGGGATTTGTGAAGTGGGCAATGTTGGGGGCCCCAGCTGTGGGAATAGGAGTGGGTCACACAGGTGGGAGTTCCCTGTGCAGCCTCTGCAGATGTTAGACCCCTGCACTTCCCAGTGCTGTGTTCTACTACAGACACCCCTTCTTCAGGCAGCATGCTTGATTCCACCCACCCTTCAGCCCCTCTTGGATGCCATCTCCTCCACCAAGTCTTCCTGATGCCCCCAACCTCAGGGTGAGGAATCCTCTGCTCTGAGCTCCATCTTTTTACATGCTTATTACTGACATAGCCTGTCCCTGTGTTGGGGTGCTGGGATGCATTCATGGAATTGGGGACACTAATGGGGTCAGTGCTGGGTGGGGCCATTACTGCCTTTCCTTATAGGGTTGTGTCCCAGACCTGAAACGTATCAGTTCTGAGGCATGCATGGGGAGGGTCCCATGGTCTACATGGGCTCAGGACTGCACAGTAAACTTAGGGGGCCTGGAGCTCAACCATGACCTTCTGGCTCACCTTGGAGCTGCTGCAATCTCCAGCCTGCCTCTAACATAACCTACTTCCTTATTCTTTGAAAACTATTCAATTCTTTGCTGGGAACTATAATTCTATCAGCAGGAACTTAGGGCAAGGGGAGCCCCAATAAGTGAGAGAATGTAAAGAAGGGGCAGGAGGGTTTCCTGAGCTCCAAAGGGGGCCCTTCCATGCATGCAGGTGTTGTTCCTGGTCCTGGGCCCAGACACTCTTCACCTCAACAAGCAGACATGCTTATGGGGAGGCAGACTATGATAGACCCACAAGTAATGTGGGTAGTAAACAGGTGACATAAAGTGCTGTGGAGAGACTGGCAGCAGGAGAGACTGGGGAGAGCCAGCCAGGGTTGGGGGGATTTGACATAAAGGCCTTACTGAGGAGGGGCATGCAAGCAGAAACCTGAAGAAATAAGGTGCAAGCAGGACCTGAACTGGAGAAAGAATTGCAGAGAGGGGCCTGAGTGGACAAAGGCCTTGGGGTGGGCACACCTGGGGGATTCAGGACTAAAAGGAGGGGGTGAGAGTTGAGAGATGATGAGGAGCTGATGGGGTGACTTTGCTTGCTACTGTTGGGGCTTGGGCGCTTGCCTGCTGGGGGTGGGGTGAGGGGAGAGGGAGAGACAGAGAGAGAGAGAGAAGGAAAAGGAGGGGAAAGGAGGAGAAGAGAGGGGAGATGAGGAAAGGGAAAGGAGAGAAAATGTGGATCTGATTTAATGTTTGAATGGGTCCCTCTGGCTGCAAGTAGAGGACGGATGAACAGAGGACAAATGGATGGATAACAGGAGGTGAAGGAAGAAGCAGGGAGACCAGGGAGGAGGCTGCAGCTACGGCCAGGTGAGTGAGGATGGGTGGTGTCTGGGTGGTGAGCAGCAGCAGTGATTCGGGTGGGTTCTGCAGGGAGAGCCAGTAGGATCTCCTGACAGATGTGGGTGTGAGAGAAAGAGAGGGGTCCGGATGACGCCAAGGCTCTTGTCCTGAGCAACTAGAAGGACAGAGTTGCTTCACCTGAAATGAGACCCATGGGGTGGCAGTGGGTCAGGAACCTGGGTTTGACATGTTCAATCTGAGATGCCCAGTGGACATTCAAGAGGAGTTGTGGGGGCAAGGGTTCAGGAGAGACATCTGGACTGAAGATGAGGACTCGGGTGTTGTCAGCGCTAAGACAGACTTTATCTCCGGGGAGAGCGTGGTTAGAGGGAGAAGGCTAGAGAGCAAACCCCAGTCAATCTGGGAAGGGTGGCTAGGGAAAGGGTGCCCAACCCTGACTGATGGAGAAGCCACCTGCCAGGACAACACTGATGACAGCCAGAGAAGGTGAGGACTGAGAGCTGACCTTTGGCTTGGCCACATGAGGCCACTGGTGACAAGGGAAAGTGGGAGGGGTGGGCTGGTACCAGAAGGAAGAGACAATGCTTTTGAGGAGTTTTGTTATCCAGGCAAGCAGAGAAATGGAGTAATGGTCAGGATGGGTGGGAAGGGGCCAAGAGAGGTGGTTTTGTGTTTTGCTGTTAAGGTGGGAGAAATCAGGACACGTTTGCATGCTGATGTACAGGCCCAGTGGAGGAGGGACTATAGATACTGTGGGTGGGAGGTAGAGCCATGTCCTCAAGCAGAGAATAGGGGATGGGATTCAGGCCTAAAAGGAGGTCTTGGCCTCACTTGAAAGCAGGGAAGTACATTTCCCGAAACAGTAAAGAATACAGGGCCAAGGAAGGCCTGGATGCGGGTATGCAGTGGATGTGGAGGCCTAGAGAGGGTACTGTTTTCTGATGGCCTCTTGTAGCAGAGCGGGGGAAGAAGTTGGGACGTGATGTGGGGACAGAGGTGTGGAGCTGTTGCTAGCTCTGTTGCAATGACTGACAGACCAGCCCTGTATGAGGCTGCCACGAGGGCTGCAGATCACCCCTGGATCTTAGGCTCATGCCCGCTCCTCGGAGAAGCAAGCTCTCTCTTTGGAGCCTCTTATTTTTCAAACAGGGTGAGAGATTGTTGGATTCCCTTATTCATTCATTTAGCTCACATTTACTTGGCTTCTACTATGGGACAGACACTAACTCCCACACTGAAGGACTGATGGCTATAAGAATGGGTGAATGAGCCTAGAAAGACAGTTGGCCCTTGTGCTAACCCAAGGTCCTCACATGAGCCTGAGGACGGTTCACTGTGGCCCCTGGTCACCAGCCTCAGCCACACCCAACGGGAGCCAAGGGCTCACCCTGGAACCCACCCCATCCAGACCCTATCAGGCCCTGCCCAGGGCTGCACTTACGCACAGGATCCCGGTAACTTTTTTCTCCTAGGAGTCCATCTAGAGGGTTGAGGAAGAGACATGGGGCTTGGAGTTAGGTGGGCCCCTGCTGCCCTCCCTGACTGGCTGTGTCCAGCTGGGCAGCTCCTAGAGCAGCCATCGACCCCTACACATCCCTCCTGGAGCACCGTGGCCCCCACCCCTAAGCTGGGCATGTAGATGAGTCTGGCCTATAGCCCCTAGGGGCAGTGCAGAGGAAGGAAGGCCCAATTTACATCGCTCAGTTCACAGGTCAGAGTGTGTGTCAGGTGGGAGGTGGGCTGGTGGGGGAAAACTCCATCCTGGGGTGGACTTTTCCCCAAGCCCCATAGAGGATCAGGGCTACTTTGTCCATTCTATCTTGGTGGCTCTTCCTGAGTTCCAAAAGAAACGTCCTACCAGAGTTTCTGGGCAAGTACTAACAGATATATGGGTACTTATGCAAGTAAATGCATATGTGTACACACGTATACATTATATTCAGCAATCACCACCTGCCAGGCTTCATGCTAGATGCTCTAGGTGCGATGTATTTAACCTTCAGGACTTAGGGTGGCGGGCACTAATATTACTACCCATTTTACAGATGAAGAAACTGAGGCTCAGAGAGGTTCATGAACTTGCCAAAAGTAACATAGCTGAGTAAGGGGTGAAGCCAGGTCAATGGTTCAGCCACTTCACCTTTTCCAGCAGCTACCCAGCTGTTCTTGGTATAGCTTACGTGGCCTGGGCTTCTGCCTTTGCCATGGCCTCCCCCACTGCTATTCAACGCTCACCCATCCAGCTGCCCAGGATGGTGGAGAAGATGCGCTTCTTGCTGACCTCGTCCATCTCAGCAAAGGACAGGTAATTGAAGTGGCGTGTCAGCCGTGGGGTGATGGCATTCCTGCCTCCGCCTGGGGGGCCCATGGCACAGATAAAGTTGATATCCACCAGGTTCTTGAAGGCTCCTGGAATGGGGGTAGGAAGTCAGGAAGGGACCCTGCCCAGGGCTGCAGTATGACTTTCGTGGGCCCTAGGCACTTTTATCTTCATGGGTCTCCTCCTCCATTAAAAAAATATATTACAAATTATAATTTGTAACAGTATTGGTATAAAAACATATTGATATTATACATTAACATTTTTCTTTGAGCTAAATGTTCATTTTCCCCATGATTTTAAAAGAAATTAAAACATTTCTGTAGACCTTCTAAAAGTACCATGGGCTCTAGGCCCTGTGCCTACAGTACCTAATGGAGGAGGCGCCCCGCCCTTTCCAGCACACCCTGCCCATGCCCTGTTGGCCCAGGCCTGCTGGCACGCACCGATGATCTTGCGGTCATACCAGCCACCATGGTCCATCCATTGGCGTAATAGCTCGATAGGCGGCTGGGCACCATATGTCTCCAAGGTTGGCATGTTCAGGTCATCAATGAAGAAGATGAATTTCCGCCCCAGGGGCGGTCCGAACACACCCTTCCGCCTATGTGGAGGGACCATATGAGCCCGGCACCCATGGACACCAGGTCCTCTGGGAATTCAGGGGCAGCCTGTGGGAAGCCCTCACTAACTTCAGCCTCCTCTGAATTGTTGGACCTTTTGCCCCATTGTGAAAGTCTTGGGACATCACACCTGGCTACCCTAATTCTGGGCTCCCTCAAAGTGAGTCTTACCTTCCAGGCATATGGAAAACAGGCACTGCCCAAGTGCCTAGCCCAAGGCAAAAACCCATGGAAGGGTTCCGTAGGAATTCCTGATGGTGAAAGGCTCCAGAATGATCTTCAACAGTCTTTAAGGGAGCCTAGGGTCCCCCGCCCCAAGAGTTTTCTGACAAACCCAGGAGCATAATTTAGTGAGGAGGTGAGACAATAGCTGGTTCAGCCAGGCTTGGGGGACATTGGGGCCTAGGAAGGAACAAGGGGTGCTTGCCTCTTGTCTAGCTTGCTATCGATGAAGTCCTGGGTTTGGTTGGCAGAGGTACGGGCTGAGAAAGTGAGGAAGTGGCTGATGTAGTCCAGCGGCAGGTTCTTCAGGAGCTTGTCAGAGATGGTGAGGGTCTTCCCCGTGCCTGTCGGCCCGATGCACAGCACCTGGGAGAGCAGAGGTCATGCAGGCAGAGCTCTCACGGGGCCCGGCACATAGTAGGAGCTGCCATCCTGTCACTGTGGGAGGCCAGCCAGCCCCTGACCTGGGCCTTGGTGTGGGGTGAGGCAGGGAGTGAGTGGCAGGGCACTCACGGGCTTGTGGTTGGTGAGTAGCATGCCCAGCAGGTAGGACATCTGCATGGTGTCCATGGTGGGCACGATGATGTTGCAGTAGTTTGTGTCTGGCATCATGGTGAATGAAGCTGAGGAGTCCATCCACTTCACCCAGGCAATCTAGAACCACAAGTGGCTCAGGGGTGGGCCCAGAATTCCTCCCCATCCTACCCCTGGCCAAGTACACTAGGAAGTCAAGAAGCTACACTGCTGGGCCTTGGCAAGAAAGCCCAGGTGAGGGGCTGCTTTTGACAGAAATGGAAAGCCCCATGCCCTGCTCTCTGCCTGGCTGTTGGACTCCCAGAACAAACTACCAGAAATGAGGGGTCTCTCCACACACAGCTGCCCATGTGGTGGGCTTCCCTGCACACAACTGCCTCTAGTGGGAGGCTTCCTAGGGACTGGCAGTCCCTGGGTCTCTACATGAAAGAGGTGTTCTGGGAATTGGACAACCCAGAATGCAAAAGTCTTTGCTACTTAGTTTCAGGCTACCTAATAGTGTAGGGGCCAGAATCATGGGTGCTGGCATCACCAGGATGCCCAGAGGCCACCTGGCTTGGCTTCCCCCACCATTCCCATCTGAATTAATCCCTTTACCCACAGCCCTGACCCAGACCTCTCTTGACAGAGAAGCTCACTATGGTCAAACCACAATGTCCTGGTTTGGAAAAAGGCACTATAATCACTGCCCCGTGGGTCCATGAGGGTTCACGAGATGATGCACCTAACTCCAGCCTGAGACCTGTGGCCATCAACATGGCCTCCTGTCAGACGTCATTATTCATCAAGGAGGAAAGCCTCTACTTAGTGGGGCCCCTCTCTGTTCTGTCCCCTTGATGCAGGCCTGCAGTCACCTGCTTGCCTTCCTCCTCTTCGTCCTCATCATCATTGGTACTGCTAATGCCAGCGTCCTCCAGCCTATAATCGAACACCAGCCCCTCCTCTGGGAAGTGCAAGGTCAGCTGTGAGGAACAGAAGGAAAACTAAGTTGTGAGGCCCAGTAGTTTGTGTGGCTACTTTTCCCTGGGTGCCTGGGCCCAGGGGATGGCTCCAGAACATCCAGTATTAGGCACACACATCCCAGACTTTGAAGCCTGGCCTGAGGGCTCTTACCTCTTGTGTCTTCATCCTGATCCTAAGCCAGTGGCTGAAGCCGATGCGGCTGGCAGTGTCCCCTGTGGCGCCCACACTCCAGATCAGGGAGAAGATGAACCAGGGCTCGATCAACTCTGGGATGCGACTAAGCTTTTCAGGGGGAATTTTTTTGAAGCCCTGGGGACAGAGGGGAGAGCATCAGGCTAAGGCAGAAACAGTATTGAGTGGCCTGAGGAAGCCAGTGGGTGGGGGACATCCCTTGGCCTCTGCTGCACAGTTTTGTGTCTATAGCAGAAAGGCTAGGGCATTCCTGTGAGCCAGGTGAGCCGATCCAATTCTCTCTTCCAGGTAGCTGGATTTGAGATTTAGGGCCCAAGGGATTTAGGCAGCCCAGGCAAGGAGAGCAGGGGGCTGGGGAGCAGGGACCCAGCCTTTTCCTCAGAGTCTTACTTCTTTAGGCTGAAAGGGCTTGAAGAAGCAGTCCAGCAGCTTGAGGAGACTCAGGGTCAGGTTGCTGTTGGTCGAGGCAATCACCTCTTTCACGGAGGACCGGACAAAAGCAATGGATTCCTGCAGGGGATGGGCACCCAGATCCTGTGGCTGCTGGCTACAACACCCTACTGCCTGACCCATGCCAGGTGCACTGTGGCCTCACTTACCTCCAGGAAGCTGACAAAGAGGGCCTTTAACTGCTCCTCGCAGGGCTTGAATAAGGCAGGGAGTTTCTTCAGCCAGCAATCAACAAAGGGCATGAGCCCCAGGATGCTGGGTTCTAGGTACACCATGCCACAGCGGGACACTGTGGCTGGTGAGGCCACTGCCAGGTCCTGCACCTCAAACATCATGGTCATCGCCTGGAGCCAAGATGAACTGCATGAGTGGGCCATCTGCCAGCACCCAGGGCCAGGAAAAGGGCTGCAAGGCCATGGGGAGGGGTTGCTCATCCTGTAGCTGTGGGCAGGCATGGGGGCTAGCTGTGAGCCAGGAACAGTGCTGGGGTTGGGGGGAAGCAGGAACCCCTTGGCCCTCAGTTGATAATGTGGCCCTCCCTGGATCCTTAAGGAGGAACATGAGTCAGGAGATTCCTGGGAGTGATCAGGCCAGCCTGGAGTTAGGGTATTTGGGAGTCCCTGGAGCTCTGGGGAAAAGTCTGATGAGGGGTATATGATGTGCTCTATAGTCCCACACCTGTGTACATGAACACAGATTCACATTGACCTCCAGATGTTCTTAGAAGGCTCAAGAGACACCATGAACTGCCCTTATACCCAGGTGATACCTCTCCTTCTCTGATAACTGCCCCTCACACACCAGGCAGTTATACCCAGGGACACCATCTGTCCCTCAGACTTTGGGTACATTGCTAGGATGCTGATACAGACTAAGCCAAGATGGCTGAAAGTGGGCCTGGGAGGCACAAGGCAGCATCAGCTGGGAGCAGTGGGGTGGTGCTGCTGGCCCCGGGCTCAGAGCATCACAGAAGTTGGGTATGCCGAAAAGGGCAGCACTGAGTAGCTTTGCAGGACATGGCTCAGGATTGGGAGCTTGGGCACAGGGAGAGGTGCCAGGAACCAGCTCGTAGGTGGGTTGTGGTAACTGCCTGAGATGCAGCTGTGGCCTGAGAGGGAGGGGTGGAGGGGAACAAGATTTCGCCATCATGGTGTGGCCTCCAGGTCCACCCAGCTGCAGAGGAGAGCAAGTAAGTGGACAAGTGGACGCACCTCTGTGAGCTTGATGATCTCCCCAGAGCTGAGGCACAGCTTCTTATTATCATCTAGCACTGTGTTCATGTTCTCAATCCAGATGGCATCCACCGGCCCATCAAACATGTACCACTTCTTGTTGGTGTCAGAGGCGATGGCCCCCGCCCGGATGAGGGAGGAGAAAATCCCATCTGTCCTGAAGCCAGCAGGGAGGAAAGGGTTGTAGGCACTGGGTAGGCAGGGCGGCAAGCACAGCTGGCTTCGAAGGAAACCTGGCTGCCAGGTTGGCCCTGCTTTGCTTGTTTATTTTGTCAATATCTTCATTCATTTAAAAATTTAATAGGGAAAATAGGATATTTTGGTGTAACATGCTGTAATGAAAATGTGTGCTTATATTCCATCCCTGCTGAATCCCCACTAAAGTTATATTAAAGGAAGATAAAAGATGATATCCCAAGAAGAAAAAGGAAGTAAAAGAGGAAGCAACAGCAGAAATGGAGGTCCACAAAGTTTTGGAAGATGGAAAGAGATGGAGGAGGAAATGACTGGGCAGAGAAAGCAGGGCATGGGTTATGAGATATACCTAGTTCCTCCTGGAAAGCTCAGATTTCAGAGGCACCAAGTGTCAGGGAAGGGGCGGCTAGGGAGACATTTTTCTGGTCTGATCCCAGGCCCCCCCAGCTACCCACAAAGGAGCCTGGAGTGGGTGTGGATGAGACTCTTCACCAGAAATGGGGGAAGAAGGAAAGATGGATGGAAAGATGGATGACTCCCCGTCCAGTACTCATCTCCACTGGGTTCCCAGAACACTAGAGCCAATCAGACACCCCCAGCAGGAGACTGGAGGCTTTTCTGGTAGATACAAAATCACCCCAGAGAAAAGACCCTCAGGTGCTGACATTTGGAGGCTCTCAACCCAGTTGTCATCCCAGCTCAGTGCACTTCCCCTAAAGTACATGTTTCAGCCTGGGGGCAGAGGCCCTGAGAGGGACCAGCAGCCTCTCTTGGGGCAATGACAGAAGTTAATATTTACTGAGCACTTGGTATGTGCCACAATATCCAGGCAACTTCCATGTGTTAAGCTCATTTTCTCCTTACCATAATAATGGTGCCACTACTATCCCCACTTTGTAGATGGTGGGACCAAGGTGTGGGAGGTAAGAAAGGTCACTAAGTCAGGCAGGAAGTATAGTGGTGGGAAGAGTCCCAGCCTCTGGGCTCCAGAGCCTGAGCTCTAGTCCTTCCACTGGGCTAAGGGAAGGAGAGAGGGTCCATGGCCCACAGCTAACAGAGATATGGGAGCAGGGCCATAACTAGAGAAGGATCAGGGGCCACTCACCACTCATGGGTGAGCAGATCAAACTCCCCATACAGCTGGCCCATCGTGATGGACTTGGGGTTGAGCACATAGTAGCTGACGGCCTCGTACACACCGCCACTGATGGACGGCTGCCCTTTCAGTGATGTCATGGCAGCTGCCAGGACTCTGTAACACTGGGGAGACGGGCACCCAAGAGTGAGTCTCCTGGCCCCTTAGAGAGCAGAGCTGGAGTGGGCTGTGGGACCCAGGTGGCAGGAGGGTTATTCTAGAGGCCAAGAGGTGCAAACAGGTACCAAGATCCCCACTGAGGCTGCACTGCCCCTGGGCCCACTGTCTGGCACTGGGCTGCCCGGCTTGGCTGCACGTACACTGCTCTTGCCGGAGCCAGTGGGCCCAACGAGCATGAGGCCGTGCCGTACCACTGTGGTCTCGTAGAGCTGGATGCACTTGGTCAAGAAGCCTGGGGAAACATGGCAGGGGGAGCCCAGGGGTTAGAACATGGGCTTGGGTCCTGTCTCCTCCACTAGCTTTCTGTGGTTATCTCATCCCCTGAGCCTTTATTTCCTCATCTGTAAGATGAGGCCACGTAGTCCTCATGGGCACTGAGAGGTGAAGTCCTAAGCACAGGGTAGGAACTCTCTGCTAATGGCCAGCCATGGTTTCCATGGGGACTACTACTCCCTAACATCCATTGGTTGGGTGGCAGAACACATGGGCCTGCTCAGTGTCAGCTGTGACAGGCCCACAATCAACTCCAGCTCCAAAGCTACCACCCAGCTTGCTGGGGACACCACCCTGAGTAAGTGCTGGACAATACAAGGCGAAATCCCAGGGACGAAGTCTGAGGGTCAGTCAAGAGCTTTGATTGATCAAGACCAGGGCTATATGGTTCTAGTAGAGACAGGGCGGGGGAAACCTGCCCTGCCCAGTGGACTACTTGACAGAGAGCTCCAGTCTGCAACACACTTGGCCAGGCATGAGGACCCCTGAGGCTGGACTGCCTGTCTCTGTTCCCCTGCTCTGGGTCTCAGGGTGGCCAAAGCCAGCCCTTCCTCGGACACCCACATGAGTGTGGGGCAGGGGCCAGGGGCTCACCATCCACGTCCTTGAGGTTGTTCTTCTCACAAGTCTTACGAATGGCCTTGTCCAGGATGCCGTAGTCAATGTTCTCCTCTTTGATAGTGGGGAACAGGTCAGATACGATCCCAGAGAAGAGCTTGAGGTCCTCCTGCAGGAACTTGGGCACATTCACATCGCGGATGGCCCGGAGGCAGATCAGCTCCTGCAGTAGAAGCCAAAGGAGCCTTCAGGTGGCCCAGGCCAGATGCCCCTTCAGCTGCTCCAGAGTCCTCCTGGAGCTCTGCTCCCAGGTGCCCCTCTGGATGGCACTCACCTCATCCATGCTGGGGTTTTCTCGCTTGAGGTTCCCAGCAGCAGAGATCACAGTCTTCACAGCTCTCATCCCAAAGTCATAGTGATCCTGTTGCCACCGTACAGGTGGAAGGGTGAGTGGGCACTGCCCCTCTCGGGGCTTCTGCCTAGAACATTCTGCCTCCCACCTGGTACCTGACCCATCGCCCAGCTCTCAGCTAATACGTTACTTCCCCTGTAGGCTGTCTATGACCACCTGCACGCCCCAGCCTGGGCTGGGTGCCCTCCTTTGGACACCATCTGCCACCCTCTACTTCATCATCCCAGCAGCCCTCTCCTTTTACTGGGTTACTCATTCTGTGTCCCCTGCTTGACTCTTGGCCCCTAAGGTTGCGGACTACCTTGGTCACAGCTAAATCCCTGCAGTCCCAGCATGGCATCCAGGGCAGGGAGGTACTTAAACTTTGCTCCAAAGTGAATGAAGGAGTTTCCCATCTGTGCCATCAATCAGTTGGCCTCAATGGCCTTTGAGCTTCCTTCTAAGCTTCTCTCATAGCATCTCTCTAGACCCACCCTTTCAGCTACACTGCCATGGCTTTTCCTGTTGCTGCCGTTGCTTCTGTTTCTCTCCATTACATAGGTGTGTTGGGAATAGTTAAATTTATCATATCGCGCCATGGTGTCAGACAACGAGACCAACACAGTTCCCAGAAATCTTAGACTTGGACAAAGAAACTGGGCTTAGACTTTAGGTCATTGCCATTTGAGAAGGGACAAGGGCATATTCAGAACCATGTGGGGATAGATGCTCTAACGAAGGAGGAGCATTTTTGAAAATGAATGGTTAGAAGGAAGGGTGTGATGAGGTGTTGGCACCCAGGGTGGCACTGTGGTGGACAGCTATGGTTTTTGCCAGTAATAGACTGGCTTTGGTGTACTACACCTAGTCATAGGCAGTATGGTTTCCCCCTGGGCACAGTGATCAGTGTTCATGCATATGCGGGTCGCCCGGAAAGGGCCCATTAGGGTGACATCAGGGATTTTTCTTGAAACTATTAGGAAAGAGAAACTAAGCTGGTAGCCTGTGAGCCCAGATAGAGCTGCTGTTGCAAAGGGGGAACCTGACCGAGAACAGAGACAAACAAGAAAGCTCATCCACCAGTGCTGGGGCCTGGACCAGCCACATCTACCCCCGGAACCTGGGCTCAGTATGCTGAATGAAAGGCCCATGGTGTTGGGAGGCTTGGGTAGGGGGCCGGCTATCCCACTTTGTTCTCATGAGACCCAGGTGCACTTGATCCACAGCCTTGGATTGTGTAGCTCTTGGTCACCTAATGGTTGACCCTCCCTTGTACCTGAACTAACCCAGGTGGGCATCTGTTCCTGGCTCCTCCTTCAGCTCCCCTGTGCACTGCATGAGCTTTCAGTCTCTTAGCTGCTTAGGACTTCAATGTCCTCAGCTGAGAAATGGAGATGTAATTCCTATCTCATGGCGTTGCTGGGAGTAGGCAGCGGCTCTCAGACTCTGAAACCTGGTTAGGGCAGGGCCTCACCTGGGAGCTGAGCTGCTCAGAGGACAGCTTGAAGGTGGTTGTGATCTTCTTGGCTAGCACACTGGCCTCGTTGAAGCCAAAAGAGTAGAGGGAGATCTCAGCTATCATGGCGTAATCCGGAACCATCATGGCCACGGGCCGGAAGAGCGCCTGGGGTCCATGGTGTACATGTGAACTGAGAAACAGACCTCCCCTCCAGAGTGTCACCTGCCCTCTGGACTGTCTGGTCCTCAGGAGGCAGCTTCACTGCCCTCCTCCCCTAGTGATGCTTAGATTCTCTTCTGCAGCACACCTGCCATAGCTGAGGCTTACACTCTCTTGTGGCTAGACCACTCTGCCTGTTAGAAACTGGTCCTTTGTGTTGACCTGAACTTGACCCCTGACTTCTCCCAAACCCAGGGACAAGACTGGGGCCTCCTCTCTATGTCTGGGGGTAATGCCTTAGGATCCCTGGGCAGGAGGGCTTCCATGGGGAATCACAGTCTCTGATGTCTAGCAGTTGTGTGCCTTGCATAAATGCTTTAGGCCCAGGCCACAGCTCCAGTGCCTCCCAGTGCCCTGGGTGGCCTCCCGGGACTGAACTTACCTTCAGGTTATCGGGCAGCTCTGTGCGGCCAGCGTACCCTGGGTTCATGGTGATAAACACTGCACAGGATGGCACGAGTGGGATCTCGATACCCTCAAACATGAATCGTTCCACCTACGGGGGGAAGGGGTGGATTCACCTGCTCCTCCTCTGCTTGGGCCCCCTCGTCACCTGTTGATGCCCCTGTCCCGGCTATAGCTGGTCAGCCCAGACTGGACCCCTGATCATGAGCTTGCTCTTCTCTCAGGATCTGGTCTAAGATCTCCAGTCCCAGTGGATACCTGTCACCTTCCAGGTCCCAGCTACCTGAGGTCTTCACAAATCTCCTATCTACTACTCTTTCCACCCTCAACTCCTGCCACTGATTCTCCTCAGACTTGGGCAAGCTCAGCTCTGACTCGGAGCCAGGGCCCTACTGGGGTTGGGTTGTGGCATCTGCCAGCCTCCCAGCCCTTGTCTCCAGGAGAAAACCACTGGCCACTCTGAACAAGGCTAGAAGAAGGACAGCTGGCTAGGGCTTTCCCTAAGGTCAGGAAGTGGGAAGGACTCCTTCATCCACAGCAGCATGGCTGGGAACTGTCACCAGAGTGCGGTAGGGATGTGGAGCTCCCTGACTGGCTATTTAAGCTCCCCAGGGACAGCTCTGCAAGAGGGGAGAGGGAAGTACCCAGTTCCCCATGAGATGAGAGAGGCTGGAACCAGGGCAGGCAGAGTGCCTGGCTTCTCATCCCGCAGGTTGGGGAGCCACATGGTGGTGTGGGTGTGGCAGATACAGATGAAGTGCTGAGGTGGTTACTTGGGGAGGTATGGAGGGAGATGGCTCACCCGCTGTTGCTGTGCCTTCTGGATGGTGGTGATCTGCTGTGCCACCACAGACAGCACCTCAATATCGATGCGATTAAACTCATCAAAGCAGGCCCAGGCCCCAGAGCTAAGTGAAGTGAAAACGTTAGTGGGGATAGGAGTTCAGAACCCACGTGGCACCTCCAAGAACCCCTCTGACTCCACTGGGGAGGAAGCCATCAATGGTGATCTCTGTCAGCTCAGCCAAAACCCACCACCTGCCATCCCTCCCCAGCACCCAGAAGGGCTGAGGCCTTTGACTCCTGTTATCCCATCCTGTCCCCTCCATCATCTTGTAAAGCTCCTCTTGGCAGTGTCTCCAGCAGAGCTTAGCCTTCCTGCCCCGTCCTGTGCCATCCTCACATCCAGCCTTACCTGGCCAGGCCCTTGAAGAATTTTCCCATGGCCATGAAGTCAAGCTGGTCGGAGCAGTTGAACACAACGGTTTGGATGGCCAAAGCTTTGCCCAGGTCTTTGGTGGTCTCAGTTTTCCCTGTGCCAGCTGGGCCAGCTGGGGCTCCCCCAAACTTGAGATGTAAGGCCCCAGTCAGGGTCAGGTAGCACCTGCAGGAGTGGGAGGAGGAGCGTATGAGCTACGCTCCTTTCTCAGGATTCCCACAGACACAGGGAGAGAGAGCATCCCCTTATAGGGCCCCATGGATGGGGAGCTCTTGCTCCTCCTTCTTCTCAAGGCCCCAGGTGTGCCCTGCCCTGGTTACTGGGGTCAGGACTGCAGCCCTTGACCACTTTCCCAGTGCTTCCCCACCCTACCCCATGGCCCTGCAGAGCCTTGCTCAGAAACCCACTGGGAAGGCTGACCTGTGGCCACGCTTTACTTCCCTTAGTCAAAGCCTAACTCGAAATTCCAGCTGTGACTAAATACTATTGGCAAGAGGAAGCAACTGATTGCTTTAGAAGAGAATTGTTCACTTTATAAAGAAACTTGCCCATTATTTCTCTCAAGATCAATTCTCCTGGCATGTTGGAAGCATAATTTAACTGATAAAAATAGTAAAGTTCACACCCATTAGATGCTCACTGACCTATGAGCTTTACATATCAGCTCATGAAATTCTCATAACCACTCTGAGGAAGCCACAGAGAAAACTGAGGCACAAAGGGATTGAGTCGACTGTTCAAGGTCACTCAGCCTCTGATGGGCAGAGCCAGTTTTAAACCTGAAGCCCGTGTTCCTATCCCTGCAGTGCTCTGATGGACTGGCTTATCAGGGACTGGCTGTGCCTTTCTGTCCCTGTACTTCTGGACCAGCCAGAGCTGGGGGAAGGGTCCAGTGTGGGAAGGCATATGGGGAAAGAATCTCTCACCTGTCAGTGAGGGGAGTGATCACCAGCCTTCCGCTATTGCCTAGGTACTCGTAGCCATAGATGAACTCGGCATTCATGGCTCGGATGTACAGGTTGTTATTTGTCCAGTAGTACCTGGCATTGCAGGGAGATGAGTTCTCAGGTCATGGGATCACAGGCTACCAGGCAGGGTATATGGTCAAAGAGAAGTGGTTCTTTTGGGGAATTAGGGCATCAGGCACCCCTGCTCAGCTTGTCCCAGGGCCTCAAGGGCCAGATGGGATAAGCTTATTGTTCACTGACTCTCCACCCTCCCCTGCCCCCACATGCAACTGCTCTGGCCTTGGGGGTGGCTAGGCCAGGGACCCCTGCTTCCTCACCTCAGCTGTGAGATCCACTCGAAGTCATTCACACTGACCACGTTTTCCTGGATCAGCTTGCCCACCACATCCTTGGCATGGACCTCAATGACGATTAGTGCTGACAGCACGGCCCGCTGCATGCGGGTCAGCTTCCCCCGCACCAGGGCCACCAGGTCACTGAGCTGCAGGAGTGGGGAGACACTGTTAGGTGCAGTCACACTGGGGGTAGGCTCTCCTTTGCACAGAGGGTGGGCTTCTTCCAGGAACAACACTTCTATTCTGCAGGCTTCTGATGGTCTGGGATAGGAGGAGCACAGGGGGGCATTGGTCACATGAAAAGTCTGGCAGGGAAATAAATAAAAATGGAAGTATGTACATGGCATCTATCTCCCTGTAGAGTGTCACCTGAGCCGTCAATAGCCACTGGTAGAACCTGGTGAGGAGCTCAAGGAAGGAGTGTGGTCAGGAACTGGTGCACAGAGCAAGGAGAGCCTGTGGGATGCTGCAGGATATGGCTCCCTGGGAGAAGGGCACCTGCCTGGCGCAGAGCTCTCCTTAGACCCCCAGTCCCTCCCACTGGGGGCTGATCATGAGTCACTCATCTCTGGGGTGTCTGACCATCTGTTCTTTGGATCCAACCCCAGGTCTCTTGCAGGCTCATCACAGGAAAAAGCTCCTGGAAGGACTGGGCTCTCCCGGGTATGGGGTGTGTTTGGGGAGCAAATGATGACCCCCTTGACTCCCACCTGTTGGGCAAGCTGGGGGAACAGCTGGTTACTGAGATTGCTAGCCTCCAAGGCCTCTGCCACTTCCATGGTCCAGTAGGTCTGGCACCCAGCGATGGTCACCTGGCCAGGCCAGTTCAGAACCCATTGAGTCCTGGGCATCTGGGGAGATAACACAGTGAGAGCTGACCCAGGCAGCTGCCAGTCCTGACCCTACACTCTTTTTTCTTTAAATGTCATCTGTGCTTCAGCCTTTCAAACTCTGGATTCAAATTGTTAATCTCACTTCAAAAGTAGAAAAGCCATTAAGCTTTGGGCCTCTCAGGGGTGGGCAAATCACCACTTCCTCAGCAGAGGAGACCCTGAAGTAGAGGGGTGGGAGTGCAAGACTTGGGGGACCCATAACCCCGGGTTCAAACCCTGGCTCTGCCACCTGCGAATCACATGCCTTTGGGCAGAAAAGATCTCTGAACTGACTTTGTAGGATAAAGCTTAACTCCAGCTCAGCAGCTGGCTGTGGGGCTGGGAGAGGTAGTATGGATGAAGTCCCAACCAAGGCCTGGCACACAGTCAATGCTTGAAACATAACAATAGTGACTGAGGGTTATTAGGAACAAGTCTCATTTTCTGGAGAGTGTTTTCAGATTCCTCCCTGAGCAGGCTGCAAGGACCCCAGCACCCAGAAGCCCTTGGCTGACAGAACAGCAGCAGTGAAGGCTATAACCTGATGATGAGGCAGGCAGGCAGCCAACAAAGGAGCAAACAGAAGGATAAGCAGGCTTGGAGGCTGTGCTGGGGTAAGAGGCATGGCTTACCAGGGGATAGGCCTTGATGGCCCTCTCAATGATGTCCCGCACACTGGTCTTCATGCTGCGTTCTACCTCCCGCAGCCAGTCTTCCACATTGCTGGATGGGTAGATAGAGAAGGACAACTGCACCTCCTCACCCTCTGCCGAGTACATGTGTGTGATCTCGAGGTCCTCCTGGAACAGCAGCTATGGGAGAGGCAGGTGAGAGAGGGGGTTACCCCGGGGCGGCGGGGAGGCGGCCCAAAGGCCCTACCTACCACAGCCCCAGGGCTGACTCACCTGTGTCTTTCACCTTCAGAAGAGAGCTTCACCTCAGGGTGCCTCACCTGAGCATCTATCTGAGCTGAGCCTTCCCTGACAGTGTCAGGGAAGGAGGCAAACCCTGCCTGTGAGTACCCCAGCCTGCTTGGGCCCGTGCAGCCTCCCTTGTAGGCAAGGATGAGGATGAGGAGAGTCAGAAGCCTTTGGCCTCATGGATTTCTCTACCCAGCCAGCACCTCAGTATATTGGGGGAACAGTGGTCCCCTGGATGAGCTGGGAGCCAAGGGCCCCCCAGCTCTGAGCTGGGGGTTCTGCAGCTGACCTTCCTCCCATAGACCCCAGGTGTATCTCCGAGGGCCAGGAATCTCATTCGCCACCTCGTTTCCTGCTAAAAGGACTTTGGGCAAGAGAAGAACTGTTCTCCTTGGAAAGGAGTCCCAGTGCTCCTGGCCCTGAGACCCAAGCCCTGAGCCCCAGACCCAATCACCCACCCGGGCGATGTTCTCGAAACACTTGCGCAGGTGGGGCTGCACGGCAGTGGGGTCCTTTGTCTGGGACAGGATCTCAAGCAGTTCATCATCTGACAGGAAGTAGAATCTGGAGAACAGGGGTAAGGGAATGGGTCATGTGGCTCTGAGGTCCTAGCTGCCCCAGGATCGCTGACACCCTGTGCCTCAGCCTGGGCAAGGTACTTGATGCTCCAGCTTTGTGGGGAGGCACTGACAAGAGTGGGCATGGGCTGGTGCTGCTCACCTGGGGAAGGCGCTCCGTTTTGTCTCCAAGTACTCGCTGAGACCCTTCTGCACCATGTCCAGCAGCTTGTTGCAGTCCCGCAGGCTGTCCAGCAGCTTCTGGTCAGGGCACACGTTGATCACCTGCATGTCCCAGGCCAGAGAGAAACTGGAAGTGAGCATGGTCCAGCTGGGAGGCAGCAAAGCTCAGAGAGCACCCACACTGGCCAGAGACCCACAGTGGGGCCTGGGAAGGAACAGGGGCAAGAAAATGGCCCTGAGCCAGGGGTTGCAACCCTTACCCATCAGTCCCCACAGAAAAAAATCTACGGTCAAAAAAATTAGGGTTAAACAAAGCTAAGTGGTTTGATTTGCTGCAAGATTTATCAGGGCCTTTAAAATGCTAATGTGGACTGCAAATTTCTAAGAGGAGAATCATCAACTGGTTGTGTTTCTGAGAAGCATGACTGGGGAGCCCACTCAGGAGTCACAGACCAAGACCAAAGCCTTGGACTTGTCCTCCAATCTTTCTTGTTCAGGGAGAAATGAGACCAGGTAGCTCCCAACAAGGTGACCAGGACCCTTAGTGGTTTCAGCTGCCCCAACCCATCCCTGTGTGAGCTCGCCTCCCGATTCTCGTAGGCATTCTTCATGATCTTCCTCCAGATCCGTTCCATTGTCTGGTAGCGCTTGCTCTCCACGGGCAACTGCCGGGTGATGTCCTCAGAGCTGAAAATGGGCTCCAGGTAGAGCCAGGCCCTCTGACAGTTCAGCCACTCCTCTAGCACCTCCTGGGCAAGGCATGAACTGTTAGGGCCCAGAGTCCAAGTTGGGTGCTGTCCCCCATGACCTGGACATTTCACCCCACCAGAGTGCTGGGCACAGCACTGGCCACCAATGCCAGTGTCTGTGGGGGAAATTTCTAGATACACTGTCAGCCACAGTACTTCAGGGAACAAAGAGGCTGCATGGATGTCTGTTCTCCAGAAAAATCCCAAGTTCCCCATGGGACATCTGAGCCTCCAGTAGAGCCAGGAGAGCAAATGTTCCCTTTGAAGAAATGGCACTCAAACCAGCAAACCCTGAAGTAACAGAAGAAAGAAATCCAGTGCATGGAAGACCAAACCAGCCTCCTTGCCTGGCAGGACTTTTGGGTCTATGACCCCAGGATTCTCTGAGGTATATCGAGACTTGAGCTTGAAATCTCTAAAAGACTCTCTGAAACATTGGTCCAAGAGAGACATCTTCAAAACAGTCTCCAAATTCTGTCTCCAAATTCCCTTTTCAAAATTTATCTCTTGTCTTTTCCCCTCAATGCAAACTTATTTATTCATTCTCTTCCTTATGAGATGTGTGCCACTGCCAGCTCTGTGCCAGGCGTGGACCAGGCCCATGAGGGCACCAGGAGAAACAGAGGGGAACAAGATGCGGTCCCTGCCCACGAGGAGCGTACAGTCCACTAAACAGCCAGTTCCTCCTCTGAATCACCAGGGGCCTGGCATGAGTGAGAGACTCTGCAAGAGGCACCGACCATGGTAACACCTGGCAGGCTGTGTGAGGAAATCAGTGAGGGATGCTTGATGGTGAGTCTTTGAAATGGAAGGTGGGGATGGAACTCCAGGTAGAGAGGACAGTGTGAGCAAAAGAGGGACAATGCTGACCAGCTCAGGCATATCTGGGTCATCCAGGAAGCACAGAGACAATCCCTCTTTACTTGGTTTCTGGCCTTCACTGGAGGTTTCTGAACATCTCCCAGGAAGGTCCCAGGGAAGGGGCTGTCAGAATCACACTGGTAGGCCTTAAGGCTCTGCAGACAGCCCCTGCCTCTGGCCTTGAAAGCCCTGAAGAGGGGCAGTCCCCAGTGTCCTGGGACCCTCACTCCAAGTATGCTCCAAATGAGACAGGAATGAGACCCAGGGCAGAGTGGGAGAGAGCATCGAGGAACCTCAGGACCTTGTGGTGTCAAGCCCAGAACGTTCCAAGACTTGAGGTACTAGTTGTCCCAAGCCCAGTCCTTGGGAGGTCTGGCGGCAGCTTTCATTCCTCTCCTCAGCCACAGCTCCTGACTAAACACTGGTCCACCCCCATGTCCTGAACTGCCTCCTGGAGGAGCCCCATTCTTTGCTGAATGAGGGGCCTATCAGAGTCAGGAGCTGTGCAAACCTGGGCAAGGCACTGCATCGCTTGAGCCACCTCAGACATCATAAAGAGCCACCTATGGGATACGGGGCTATGAGGGTGGGGAGGAGTAAGGGACTCCCACGGAGGGTCCACCTGGGTCAGCTTCAATTTGTTCTCCCAGGAGTAAATGCGTTGCTCAAACGGCTTCTTGTAGGGTGAGAAGGACATGCTCTGGGTCATGACGATGTGGTCATCGAGCAGCTGTGAAGCCTCGTCTGGGCTCTTGAGGATGTAGGTCTCTGTCTCCTTGTAGGGCAGCACGTTGAACAGGATGGCTGACCACTCCTTCTCCATCTTGTCCAGTGCCTGGGGTTGGGGACAAGTCAGGCTGGACCCTGGGAAGGGGCTGGCCTGCATGCTGTCTGACCAGCACTGGGCAGGGATGAACAGACTCTGCCTGGCCATGATCTTTACTTGAGCCCTCTGGCAAATACTCTCTGTTTATCTGGTCAACAAATCCCCCATGGGCCCTCATCTGAATTCATGGCTGACTGGCTCTACACATCGTTGCATGTGTACCATATGCATGTACATATGTGTTGGGAGGGAGCTAAGGTGCTGGTTAGGAGCTCTGGTCTCAGTTATAGCTCTTAGTGGCTATGCCACCCTGGCCAGTCGCTGAACCTCTCTGAACCTTAATTTATTCACCTGTTAAAAAAGAGGAATACTATCTGCTCTTTCCTGGAAGAAGAAGTAACTCCGGAGGAGTAACTGAGTAATAACAGGGATGGTGGACACTGAGCCAAGCATTTCACGTACATTATTAATTTACTTAACAGAATGCACCCCAACCCCTGGATCTGGTGAATGACCCCAGGGATGGGGCCCAGTACCACCATACTCCCAAGTGGCTGGCAGGGCCTGGGTGGGGCAGGGTGGGCCTGTTGGTGGCTGCCCACCTGTTCAATGGCATACTCCTTGCCGGCCACCTCGGCCACCTTGCTGATACTCTCAATGTGGTCCTGTAGGTTCATCTCGAGGCAGCGGGCAAACGTCAGGTTGGCTTTGGGTTTGATATTAATGTTGATCTCACTGGACAGCTGCTCCCAGTGTCGGTTCCGCATGCCAGGGTTGCGCAGTCCCTGGATCAGTGGGATGTACGGCTTGAACTCCTCAATGCGGGCCCGGATGTCCAAGGCTACTTCCTGGCAAGCTGCCGGGCAGGGCAGGTGGGTGTGAGAGGCAGCTAGCACAAGCAGGGAAGCAGGAGATAGGCTGGCTTGGCCACCTACCTGGGATGTCCTTGAACTGCTTCACACACTTGTGCATAGTCTTAAAGGACTCAATGACATTCTTTTCCAGCTGCTCAGCATCGATGGCTGACAGGGGGTCATTCATCCAGCTCTCGGACCAGCGCAGCCAGTCAGATGCTGTGGTCCAGAGGTCCAAGTAAGGCTGGAACTCCTTCACCATCCTGGAGAGCTTCTCGTACTGCAGGGGAAGATGAGCTGGATCTGCCTCAGGATGCTCCCAAGTCTCTCTCTATACTATTCCTTCTAGGGCTAGGTCTTCTCCCTCTCCTTGTTCCTGGTTGCTGTCCCTGATCCTATCCCAGTGGACTTGGGCCTGGCCTCTCTTCCTCCTGTCTCCCACAGGCTCTGGGCTCTGAGTGGCTGAGCAAAGCCTGCAATGACCCTCAGGCCTCCTGCCTGGCTCCAGCTAGCCTCCTTGCCTTCAGGGCCAGGGGTGGGTTATCTCTTCTCTGTAGCCTGCTTAGCAGTGCCTCCCAAATGCCGGGGCCCTGCCACCTGGAAGCTGGGTTCTACTACAGATGCCATGTGGCCAAAAATGCCATGGGCTCTTCCTTAAATCCTGTTAAGTTAGGGGATGGCGTGCCCACAGGAGGCCTACATTGGTGATGGGCAAGTTGAAGATACGTTCGCGGTTGTTGTAGAGTATGGCCAGCTGCTGGCAGTCCTTCAGCTGCTTCTTGACCCGCCGTACCTCATTGGCAATCTCATGTGCTCGGGAAATCTCCACGTGGGTAGAAAAGCCAGCTACCACCAGCTATGGGCCAAAGAGCAAGGAGTTAGAGGCCTCTGTGGCCTTACCCGTGTCCACATGTCCCCCCACACACCCAGGGAGCTCGAAGTCCCTGGGTATTAGCATTTCCCAGTTCTGAGGGCACTTTCTTCTCTGGGAGTGAGCAAGTTCCTGGTCCATCACAGGGCAGCTGACTACCCTGTGGTAACATAACAAGCTCAGAGGGAGACCCAGTTCCCTGAACACTGTGCCCATGGGAGTGAGCAAGTTCCTGGTCCATCACAGGGCAGCTGACTACCCTGTGGTAACATAACAAGCTCAGAGGGAGACCCAGTTCCCTGAACACTGTGCCCATTGCCCACTGGGGCATGGAGGATACAATAGGAGAGTTGGAGCTCTTTGCTACTCTGAATTCTTCTGGAGCTTGCTGCTCAAACACCCTTCTGGCCTTTCAGTGCATTCTTTTAGCCATTTGTTTATCTATGAATCTGTCCATCAAACATTGACATAGCAACTCCTGAATGCAAGAAGTGAGGCCTAGTCCTGGAGAACTGTGTGTGTGTGTGTGTGTGTGTGTGTTTGTGAGGTGGGAGACAGTCCCAGCAGAGCCTCAGCCAAGCCTTACTTGTAGCCCTTCCAGCTTCTCCTGGAAGTTGTTCTGATCCATGATCTGGATTTTGCGGAATTTCTCCTCATCTTCTAAATGCTGCTGCCGCACCATCTCTATCTGTCCAAGGATCTTAGAAGGCCAGTAGCTGGCAGCCCATCTGGTGGGACAGGGATGAGGATTTGGAGGAATGTCACATTGAAAATCATGGGTGGGCAGGCCAGGCAGGGGCACCCAGGGTGAAGGGGAGAATGAAGGATCCAGGTGGCAGCTGGATCCAGCCAAGGTTAGACAACTGGGAAAATGAAGTGAGCTGGGAGGCAACCACTTCTTATGGTGTGGGCCTGCCTGGCAAGGGAGGCAGTCCCTGCCCTAGGATTGTGGTCTGGGAGCTATGGTCAATACCCAGGGAGATGCAGATCTAATGTGCCCAGTGCAGTGAAAGGGCAAGGGAGAAAATGGTGTTAGAAATGAGAGGAGTGATTCTGAGGCAAATTGACAGCCTCTAGTCTGCATTTTCCTGGTGACCAACCAGGGCCGACAGGCCAGCTTCCTTCATATCACATATCAGATCAACTCCCATTGCCTGGCTGACATGGGGTCTTGTGGGATTCAGGGATTCTGTCGGCAGCTGGCCTAGAGATGCTGATCCCTGGGGAGGCCCATCTTGAGCACTGGGATGCCCTGTAAAGCCAGAGCCTTGGGGCTGCTGGGCAGGGCTCCCAGGAGACAGAGCCAACCTCTCCTGAGCTCTAATGTTCCGGAGGCAGCTCCAGCCTGTGAGCAAGGAGTCTCTGGGGCCTTGGTCCCAACCTAAGTCCATTTACACAAGGCTCTTGAGCTAGGTAGGGACATGTGCTCCTCCCCAGGGACTGCCCTGTGTCAGGCTGATGATGAGATAGAGAATGGAGATAGGGTGGGTGTGGGCAGCAGGGTCCCTAGGCCAAAATCCTCAAATTATTTCCTTCTGCCCCACTGGCCACCTAGCCCTGGTCGTGGCCCTGGTCCTGGCCCATGCGGAGCCATGGCCTCTGGCATCTTGGCAGGGCATTTCTGGTGTGACCACATAGCCTGTGGCCATCAGAATATCTGAGAACCACTGTGGCTCAGCACCTCCCCACTCATCTTCTGCTGTCCATCCCCTGCATGGGGGTGGAAAACAAGCTCCACTCACTTGTCATTGAAGTCATCTGTGCTGAGGTTGTAAAGGAATTCATCCATGACCTGGTAGTCATCCATGACCTTCATGATCCGTTCCTGCAGGGAGAGGTGGTGATGAAGGACACATGTGTGCCTGGAGGGTGGAGGTAGGGGTTGTATGACTGGAACTAAGGTGGTTAGGTGCTAGAGAGAGGCTCTCTTCCAGAGAAGGAAGGTCTGGGATAGGGGAGGAGACATGGGGTTTAAGGTCAGCATTGGGCTCAGAGCTCCACGGACCATGACTGCCACACTTCCAACCTCTAGCTTCTGACCTATATCTTCCACCCTCCTGACCTCCCAGACAGCATAGCTCTGGACCTCCACCATGGAGCTAGCCTTGTAGCCCCCTGCCCTGAGCCCCACCTGTCCTCTGTATATCTACCTCACTTCCAGCCTCCTGGCTCCTGATCGCCCAGCCCCTGCCTATCTCCAGCCCTCTGACCCTGAACAATGGCCCCGTGACTCCCAGTTCCCCGTGTGCCCACCTGACCTCCAACCCCACCAGGCTCCTGGATACCAGCCCCACACACACAGCCCTTATACGCATGCCTCACCTCTAGCCCCACCAGCTTCTCGGGGATGCCCTTCATCCACTCACGAAGGTCAGCCAGCTCCTCAATGCTGTTGGGCTTTTCATAGATTTTGCGGCTGATGCTGCGGAAATCCTCACAGATCTGGTTGTAGGAGGAGGGGTCTGTGGGAGGCTGGGTGCCTCTCCTTTGCCTTCCCTGGGGCCTGCTCCATCTCCTTGGTTCCAAGTGTCTCCATATAGGTAACTGCCCCCACCTCATTACATCCTGCAGCTGGCTCACTGGGGAGCTGAGGCCTTGCAGTGGGGCATCACTACTTCACCCTGCCCAGTCTTCTGTGCCAAGCCAATGCACACAAACACACACATATACACGCACACACACATGCACGCACACAGGACTTTTGAGGCCTACACTTGCACACCCTCAGCTCTGTGAAATGATCTCAGGATGTCCTTTGTGAGGGGTTCCTAGGTCTCTATATGTCTATAGAAAATGAGGTGGCAACTCCCTTCAATCTTGGGATCCCCTCATATTGGATAGTTCCCTGCAGACAGGCAGGTTCAAGGCAGGGTGACTTCTAGATCCTTTCTGTAGACACCTCTGACCCTGCCTGGGGATATCTTACTTGTGGGAGTTCACCATGTATGTGAGAGTACATGTGTTGCTGTGGTCACTGAGGCCAGGCAGGTGGGCACTTACGTCGTCCACCTCCTCATGCAGGTTCTTGCCCAGGATGTCAAGCATAGAAGTGGCCAGGGCCTTGCGCTTCTTAGACAGGCTCTGCTTGACGTTGTCGACATTAATGTAGAAGGGCCCGATGATGATGCTGCTGGGCAGTGAGTTGTCCAGGATCTCTTTCTCCTGTAGGTGGGTAAGCACCACCTCCCGCACCTCCTCGGCTGATGGGCAATGTGTCTGGTAGGCTCTGTGGATGGCAGGTACACATGAAAGACAGAGGGTGGTGAGAGTGTAGGTAGGGATCACACAGACGCACAGACACACACTCAGATGCACGCACATACTTGAGGAACGTGGCGATGTCAGTGTTGTTCAGCTCCAGGAACTTTCTGTATTCCTTGGCATAGGCCTGTAGTGGGACCATGGCTTTGCGCACAGTGTTGGCTATGGTGGCCCGCAGCTCTTCCACCAATGGCTCGTGAAGCCCCACCGACTCCAGCAGGGGGTCACCGCTGATAAAGATGTCCTCCATCACCAGCTATGGAGCAAAGGGTTGGGGGCACAGAGTTGGATGAATCTTGAGGCAGGTGGGCAGAGGGGTTGGAGATGTGATCCAAAAACTGAGTGGACAGCCGTGTGGCCAAGCACAGAGACCATGGTGGGGGTGGGGGCAAGAACTGGGGCTGTGGACCAATACAAAGGCAGAGCCCCATGTGGTCCACCAAGGGGCAGCGTCTTCCTCTGCCTGTGCCTGACTCAGCCCATTGCCAAGGAAAGGAACAAATGAGACAAACATGTCACTGATGGTACTGACTGACGAGCAAGGAAGACGAGAGGACTGCAGTTACAGAGGCTGTTGGATGAGGGGCTTGAGCTGTGTGCAGCTCTGGTGATGAATTGGAACTTTTGACTAGAGTGTGAAGGTCGGTTTGTGTCTACACCTTAGCTAAAGAGAGAGGTCAGGATCTGGGTGGGATCAAGAGGGTTGGATCTGGGTTAGACATGACTATGGCAGGAATGGATTAGCAAGCCCACCTGGCATTGCATGTCTGATACTTAGCAACTATGTGACCTTAGTTAGACTTCTCCCAGCCAAATGACAAAATGGGAATGTTAATGTTTCCCAATTCAGCTCACGGTGAGGATAAAATACTGAGCACACTGTAGCCAGGTAGAACGCTCATGATAAAGTTGAACTGCTCTAATACTTGGGGCAGCACCCTGAGGCTTGGGTAGCCACTAGCAGCCAGGGCAGCAGATGCCCCAGGCCTCAAGCTATGACTGTACCTTTTCCAGCTGGGGTACCGCATGGGTGGCCAGAATGCCCTTGTCAAAGAGGGTGAGCAGAGACGATTCAAACTGCTCCAGCGGTGTGCTGTAGTGCACCCCTGAGCTGTCCAGCACCAGGTCCACAATGAACAGAGGATTTTTCCGGGGCCTGTGGGGCAACAGCTAGGTTGACTGGGACAGGGACCTGAGGAGTCCTGTGTGCAGCAGGCCCAGCCCTCTGCCCTTCCTGCCAGCATGATGGCCCTTGAGCTTCTCTATGCATGAGACTTGCTTTCTCACTCCTCCCAGAAATGTCCAGCTTCTCTATGCATGAGACTTGCTTTCTCACTCCTCCCAGAAATGTCCAAGTGACCAGAGGAAAAGATCTAGAATAGCCAAACAGACTCCTCTGTTCCTGCCACTTGTTTAGAGGTTCATGGGCACTGGGGAGAGGGAAGATCCGCCAAGTGGTCTTGAGGTCGTCAGGGCAGGTCGGCCAGGCCCGGGGCACTTGCAGTTCCCTGCTCTCCCTGGGAACATACTATCCTTCGCTTCAGATACCGACTACATGCCCACAGACTACTCTCAAACCTAGATCCCAGTCCTTCTGCACTCTGGAGTGCCAATCACCTACCCATCTGGACTTCTAATGGCCTCTCAAACATCCTGTGTCCCCTGGCTCCTGCCAGCTATCTCCAGGGCTCCATTCTAGGGTTAGACTCCAGAGTCAGCCTTGTCTCCTCTCCTCTCTTCCACTCCCTACATATCCTCCTATAGCCAGGCCCCATAGCACTTCTGCCCATGTACTGTCCCAAATCTGTCCCACCAGGTCCCAGCCCCATTACCCTTTGTCTAGACAATGTCAAGAGCCTTGGTCTAACTTCCCTTCTGACTCACTTGTCCCCACAAATCCAAAGCATCATTTTAGAATATAAATCAAATCATTAACTCCCCTCTGATGGCTATTGACCACATTTAGAATAAATCCAGACCCTACCATGGCCCCAGGAGGCTCTGCATAATCTGGCCTGGTCCCTGCCACCTCACCCATGTCACCCTGACCAGCCCTGCCTACCCTCTCTACTCTGACCACACCTACTAGCTTTACCTTCCTTGACTGCTCCAAGTTCTTTCTCCCCTTCATTCCTCCGCACGTGCAGGTCCTTCCACCTGCCCCACATCTCCTCGTGGCTGGCTTCCTCTCAGTCTCAAGTCCTGGCTCAGAGGTCACTTCCTACCTGGCCCCTGGCAAAGACCCTTTCCCCCTGTCTGTCACAGCTCCTGACAAGATTGGCAATGACTGTGTCTATTTATTTTCTTGCTGTCTGTGCCCCTGTGAGAGCAAGGACCATGCCTCTCTTGTTCTCCTAAAACCTTGCCCGGTTCATGGCTCAAAGAATATTTCTTGAATTAGTAACTCAGTGACTGACTGGGAGAATGAAGATCACAGAAGAAATGCAAGCCAGGGCTGGTGGGACATTCCCCAGCAACCAGGGCAAGAGGCAGGCTCTGTACCACCCTAGTGACTGTGGCCTGGCAAGGAATAGTTCTGGTGTCAACAACTGCCTCTGCCAGCCAGGCCTCACCTGTAGGGGCTGTTTATGAGGTCTTCGCCCCAGACCATGTCATCAGTGCAGTCGATCACACTGCAGCAGGCATCGCTGATGAACTGTGAGAAGCTGGCCAGTGAGTCCTGCACCAGGAAACGCAGTGTGTCCTGCAGCATGTACTTGATCATCTCCATCAGCTTGCGTAGCTTCGACATGAGGTACACCTCCCAGTTGGTCTCATAGAGGTTGTACCAGCCCTTGCTCATGTCACGCAGGCTGCTACGCATGGCCACCTTGAGTGTGCTGATCCAGCTGTCCTTGAGGAACATCTGCACCTGGAGTGGCCACAGGTGGTATCATATGGCCACCCCAGGGACCTACTGCCTACAGCCATCACGCTCAGGAACTCTAGGCACCAGGGTGCTCAGGTGGCCTTAGGACTTAGATGATCGTGGTGGGATCTCTCCTCAGCCCCAACTTTCTGCCAACCCTCCTGTGACCCTGGGGACCAGGACTGCTCTGCGGGGTGGAGAGAGGGAAGGGAAGCAGAAGGAGGGAGACAGAGAAACCTGGAATGACGCAGAGAGAGACACAGAATGGAGCAGAGAGAAGAGAGAGGGAGCTTTTCTTCTAGGCCTTCTGACAGCTGTCTTATATGAGGCTGCAGCCCTTCTCTATCATACCCTAATCCTCAGGTAGATACAGGGGTGCATGGGGCTTCTGCTCTCTTTTCTAAGACAAAGGTTCTGCTTCAGAGGCCACCAGGGCTGGGATGGAAAGCGACTGGTTCTCTTTTTCTCTCCAAGGTGAGCCATCTCCCTTGGTGCCCACCTCAACATCCCTCAGGTCTAGGAAGAGGCGAGGACTGGTTTTAAGGAGAATGGGGCTCACAGCCTCATTGCTGGCTGATCAACCCCGGGCCTCCCCAGGAGCCCCTGATCTGCACCTGTCAGCTCCAAGGCTCTGGCCTGCATGCTGCTGCTCTATGTCCTGGATGCCCACGCACCTGGGAGAAGGTCTGTGACTGGATCTGCTCAAACTCTTCCAGGCGGCTGTACTTAGACAGGTTCGAGTGGAACAGGGCCATGGCAATCACCTTGTTGCATTCGGCGCGTACCTTGCTGAGGGCTGTGATGACCTCTGGCCGTGTGAGCAGGGACACAAAGGTGAAGTCCTCCTTCTGCTCCCGGAAGGGGTATTTGGGGACACTTACCAGTCCTGCAGGGTGGAGGCCAAGGGCCAGTGTCTTAATGGCCTTTGGCCTGGGATACACCAGAGATCAGGACAGATCTAGAGAGTGTTGGTGAAGGGATACAACCCCTGCCTCCTCCCTGGAAGAGACACACATTTCCCCAGAACCCCTCTTTTCTCAGTGTGCAGTCAAGCACACTGCAGCAGGCATCGCTGATGAACTGTGAGAAGCTGGCCAGCAAGTCCTTCATCAAGAAACGCAGTCTGTCAGTGGCCCTAAAGCCCCAGTGAGGTACCCGCTGTGGGGTGAGTAAATGAACCTCCTCCAGGCCCCTCTGGGTCACAAACTCCTTTGAAAAAAGTGAGCGCTGTAGACCCTCTCTCCATCTGCTCCCACCCACTCTGCACACAAGCCCTGAGGCCCATCTAGGGCCTGCCATGGAGCGCCAAGAAAGGAAGATGTGGGTACCAGGGCCCTAGGAATGCCCACTGTCCATGCCTGACCCAGCTTCCTGGGCACTTCACGCACATGGAAGAGGGGTCCAGAAAACAAAATGAGCCGGGATTAGAAGCTCAAAGCAAAGAGGGCTTGGGGGGTCCGGCATCCTATT
The DNA here is from genome assembly GCF_902729225.1 of Pteropus medius. Taxonomy (NCBI): domain Eukaryota; kingdom Metazoa; phylum Chordata; class Mammalia; order Chiroptera; family Pteropodidae; genus Pteropus; species Pteropus medius. The sequence continues at coordinate 3,786,909 of NW_024343578.1, forward strand.
CTGAGACTCAGTATGCCACCTGTCCAATGGGGCTGCAGCAATGCCAACATACTCTTACTATTGGAGGAAGAAAGGCCATATGTACCCAGAGCAGATAATCAGAGCCCTTTTCATCCACTTCTGAACAACCGCTTCCCTAATACACCTTTACTCTGCTACTTCTGCACTATTCAGACTACTATTTTTAAAAAGAGCCTTCATTTACCACCCTCATCCTCACTCTCACTCCCAGCTCTCTAGGCAGTTGGGGAAAGGAAGGGAATAAATGCTGGGAACAGGATAGGTCCAGAGTAAAACCAAACCTCTTCCTGGGACCTGAGGCCCTTCTAGTTGGCTCCGCATCCCTTCTTCTCAGGTTATTTTCCCTGTTCCCACCCATAAAGTATCAGATCTACAGATGATCCTAGAGGTAGGGGTGGGAGGGGCTCTGGCCAGGTGGGTGGCCATAGGGATACCTTTGCTCGATATCCTCACCTTGCTTGGGCACCTTCTCCTCCTCTTTCTCAGGCAGGGTCACATAGGAAAATGTTTCGGGCTTAGAGGAGACAATTTGGTCAAAGTTGATCTTGTTCATGCTGCGCTCATAGTCCAGGTTTACTTCTTTGGAGAGATTGCTGAGGTGCTCCAGAACCCTGCCCATGGAGACCAGAAAAAGGGGAGTCAGGGGGTCTCCACATATCTTGTCACTCCCACACTGCAGTCTGCCTGGGGCCCAGGCTCTGCTCTGGCATGGGCCTGAAGACATAAATTTGGGGCTTCCCCTCTGGATTCATGGGTACACTTCCCACGTGAACTCTGGCCACTGACCTCCATCACCCTTGTCCACTGCCTCCTTCATGCCACTCCCACCCCTCACATCAGTCCCTGAGTCTGCCCATTTTGCTTTTTGCTTCTCAATGTCATCTAGTGCAGGCCACCCTCCCTGCCTAGTTCCCTCACTCTCACCCCTGCCCATACCAATCCACTCCCCACAAAACTCAAATCTGATCACTCCTTTTCTTGCTTAAAATCCATCCCTGGGTCCCTTGGACCCCAGGGTAAAATCAAACCGTTTCCTGAGACCCAAGAGGCCCTTCTAGTTGGCTCTGCATCCCTTCCTCTCAGGTCATTTTCCCTGTTCCCATCCAGTCCAACCACAGGCAGCCACTCTGAATTCCTGGGTGTGCGTGTGTGTGTAGGGGGGGGGCGGGCACCAAGCTCTCACTTCCCTCAGAGCCTCTGTACACATTGTTCCCTCTGATCAACCCAGCCTCCTACTCTACCCGACAATCCCCACTCCTCCCTTGGAGTTTCTGTCCTGGGCATATTTTGTCCTCTCTAGATGAGAGCAGGCCCCACTTATGCTTCCAAAGTGCTTCCCCTCTGTCAACACTCCTAGTCCTTTCTGCTGGTCAGTGAGCAGAGCAGCTGAGGGATAGCATATACACGGAGCTGTGACCAACTCATGGTCATTTCTGCATTTCTTCAGAGCCTTGAATGGGGCCTGGTATTCCAAGGGTTCCCAGTATACAGGTGTTAAGTGCACACATAAAGAGAGGAATGAAAGTATGGTCATGGCTCAGAGCCCCATGTGACCAGCAGTGAAGACTCTGGCAGGAGATGGCCCATTATACCCTCTTCTTATCCAGGGTCATCCTTCACCCAGTCCCTGGCCTGTAGTTCT